>NW_026849483.1:0-117649 GCF_030869305.1 Colletotrichum tamarilloi | reverse complement strand
GAGCACTAGATTCTGGCCGGCAATAATTGTATACCCTTTAGTAAATCACTGCAAGCTTTTCTTGAGTATAGTTTGCTTGAGGGAAGTATTTACTGTGTCATGAAAGCATGATTCAGTCCATCGCAGACTATCAGATAGTATGAGAACTATGCAAACAGTACAGACATCCTAAAGCGTGTCCTACGAATAAAGTTCTTCGGAATATCCTGTGGACCAAAAACTCACTCGTGGCATCTTCCCAACTCTTCGTCACCGACGTCACTTCATCTTGAACATCAACTAATGCACATCGAGACAAGTGTGAAAGAGGCGTGTTGCCATTTGATTCCCTTCTGCCTATTACCCGGTAAAAACACCATGCTAAACTCCCCCCAGTAGGCTATTTTGTCTTTTATGACTGACCAACCCCCTTTTCTACTCCACGCTTGAAAGACGAGAAATCAGGGTATATATACCGAATTCCATAACAAGACTCGCGCGCTCTTCCCTGACCACCCAATCCCTGAGCGCCTCATGAGTACCGAGTGTATCTCAAGTCCGCTGATAGAGAAAAAAAGACACAAACAAAACAAAACTCTAGTGGTATAACGAAGATGGTAAAAATATTGTTACAAAGACCGATCATTTGTCGTGCTCGGCGATTCCTCGCAGCACTTGACAATCTCGCACAGAGATCGCATGACGAGCGGATCAACCTCGTTGATCAGGTCGCCTCCGGCCATAGACCTGCCGGACCCCCCGGCGCGCAACGTCGTCACGAGGTGCGCGATACACCGCGACAACCCCTGCTGCAGCTCCCGAAGGGGGACATCGGAGACCGCAGCCGCGTGTGCTGCCGGCGTCATTGTTGGCACAGCAGGAGGGGCCGGCGTTGGAATCTGACTCTGTCGTGATGCTGAACAGGTCCGGAGGCCGAGAAACATGCTGGATCGCTTCCGCAACGACTTTGGCGGCGGTGGCGATGTCGTCATGTCCTGCATCCCTTGCATGCCCTGAAGGCCGAGTAAGGTGGCGGCCTTCTTGGGGATGGAGTCATCCGTGATGACGCTGCTGCTGCTGGGGCTAGCAGGTGTGGGAGGTCTCGGCTGCGACTGTGTCGTACTGTTCTGAACCATGGGCGCGAGGTAGTTGTACGCGACGATGTGGGCGTAGAGGGCGTCGCAGAGCCAATCTGACCCCTGGGGGAAGACGCTGCGAATACGGGACCACTGGGGTGGAGCAACGAGGGTAGCTGTTGACGGCGATAGGGAGGCAGAGGAGGGGAGATCGAGGTTGGAGGAGGATGCGCCGCGGGAGCAGCAGCGACGGTTGAGATTGGTAGTGCGGCGGGAGCTGAGCCAGCGCCAGCGTTTCGGAGACGCGGGCGGTGTGTCTGGGCGAAGAGCCTCCGGAGCGGCTGGTTGTCTGACCTTGCGGGAATAGCTACGGATCGTCTCGATGGAGAGGCTGGAGCAGAGAAGCGTTGTCTCGGGGAAGCATGTCACGGAGACGCGGAGAGATTCCATCACATTGGGAGGAAGAGGAATACGGCGGCTTTGGTCGTCCGAGGGAGGAGGCGGAATGTCGATCGGGTCCTCGAGCCAAGTGTATGATGTGCTAAGAGACGATGTAGGCCGAGACCTTGTTTGAGCCTGAGATCGGGGACGAGGAGTCGGTGTGGTGTATGCTCTTGAAGGGCCAGCGGCGCCGGAGCGGGAGGTCGGGCGCGGTGTCACAAGTAGAGGGGGAGCCAGGCCCTGGCGGGGAGTTGAAGTCGGCGTGTCATGCGCATCGAGGTAGCGGAACCATGGCTCCAGTTCCTCCTTGAGGTCGGAGATAATAGAGCTACGATCCGTCCCCGGCGCGACGATGTGATCGGGTTGCCTATGCCGCGAAGACGCATGCGAACGCGAACGAGACCGAGTAGAGATAGCCTTGCGGGCGTCATCGGTGAATGAGACGCGGTGCTTTAGCGATGAGCAACGCGTGGGCACGGCGATGTCGACGGAGTGAAGTGAGTGAATCGAGTGCATTGAATGGCGGTTCTGCTCCTTGGCGGCAGCAGCAACGGCCGCCGCAGTAGGGTCTAGATGCAGACTCCGGGCCCGGCTGGTGGGCCGGGTGTAACCCTCAAACGGGTTGGACAGCCGGCGCGTAGTGGCTGCGGCATTGGCGCTCTTGGCCCGGGGCGGTGATTCGTTGATGGACCGGTCGCCTAGTCGGGATAGCGGCCGCACCGGCTTGATGGGTGTCAAGACGGGCGATTGGACTAGGCTCTTGCCGAGCTCGGGATGATCCGCCGGCGCGTCTGGCTCAAAGTCCATCCAGCTCTCCAAGCTTCCGTCTGCTTCACCTCCAAAGGAGACGACTCGTTTTTGCGACGAAGATGACGCAATCACGGGTTGGCTTGAGGCGGAAATGGTGGTGTCTGCGGTGAGAACAGAATGTTGGCGAATGTGCGGTGATTCGGCGGCGTCGTCTTCGCCGTCGAGGTCACCCCCGGCCATGCTAAAGGAGTCACCGCTCGAGCTTGAAGCGGCGTCTGAAATGTCATGGTGGCTCGCATCGCTGGCCGAGCTTTTCTCGTCGATAGCACCTAGAGGCTGGAATTGAGCCACTCCGTTGGGATGACATGGTGCGCCGAGGACGGAAGGAGGTTCAGCAGTGTCGTGCCAGTCGTCTTCGTCCGAGGCGAGAGCAGGCGAGGGCGCACCGGCAGTCATGTTCTTGGCGGCGAAGATGAGGGCAGAGAACTCAAGGTCCTGGGCCAGCAGCTCCGGCAGGTTGCAGTCCATCGTAGGTTCCGCGGCTTCGACCATGACGCCGGCTCGGATGCATAAACGCTCGGGTTGGTATCCGTAGGAGAGGTCGGTATGCGGCTGCGAACGCGTGTGATGACTGTGGTGATGGTGGTGTGGTTGAAACTGGGTTGGCAGCGGCGACGAGACAGGACGACAGATGATCGGCTGCGGGCTGAAGATGGAGCTAGAGCTAGAGCTAGATCTGGAACTTGAACTGCAGTTGGAGGAGCTGGCGTTGGAGCTGTTGCTGGAGCTGGAGGGCAGGGTCAGTGGCAAGAGGTTTTTCATGCTCCGGACGGAGCGTCTTCGCCCCAGGACCGGCGGACGGGATGTTTTAAAGGTTGTTGGAGAGATGTTCCTTGCAGGGAGGGCCTCGGTCGCGTGTGGGGCAGGGAAGGGAGCTGGAACGTCTAACGCGAACATGGGGTGCATGCCACATGGGTTGATGCTCATGCCATTGGGCGAGTCTCTGAGAGAAAAGGGGAGAACCTCCAAGAGCCAGGGGTGGTCGTTGCTCACGAGGATGCTGGCCGCTTGGGAGCTGCTCAGCCTTTAAGCTGCCAGGGCTGACGACAGGGAAGAGGATGGGGATGGGCCACGGGCGACGGGCGTGTAGCCGTGTCTGTGTACCACAATGCTCCAGCGACGATGGACACCCGACTGCTCACGTCTGTGGGCAATGGGCAGAGACGACGGAGCAGTAGGGCAGAAGAAGGGAATGTCGCTAGTAGGGATCCGAGGGAGGACCTTGTTGTTCGATTTCCACTGCTTCTATCCTGCTTCTACGAGAAGGGAATCAAGGGGGGAGGTATCCGTACGGTACGATGTAGTATATCTCACTACTCCATATACAAAAGCCGAAAGGACGATTGTGTGGTCGGATCCGGGATTCCCAAAGAGGGCAGGCACTCTGTGACCGTTGGAGAGTATCCGTAGTGGAAGACTGAGAAAGGGCCCACGACGTGACGAGAGAGATGAGATGAGATGAGAAGGGGGGTGTGGCGGGAGAGAGCTCCGTCTCCGAATACCTCGAGGGTGACGGCAAGGGATCGAGAGTGAGAAAGATTGCTTCCCAGAGATTGCCGGAGGGGAAAGCTGCGTATGCCGTGACACCTCGAGGGCCACAACAACAATGATTAATCAATGTAAGTGCGATACACGTTGTCGGGCTTGCTGCACCATCTCAGACAACCGACACGGAGGGAGACTATAAGTATTCTATAGACCGTAGGTCCGTAGGACGACCAGAATGCTGACGGCCATTGTTAGTCGTGAGAGTGAGACACAAATTCGCCAGGCATGGTGCTTTTCGCCCTTGCGTCGTCCGCACCCCTACTGTGCATGTGTAGTCTGTACAGAGTGGCAGCCAAGGCCGTCCCTTGGCTTTGGTGTTCTTTTCTTTTCACTTCCGGGGCGTGCAGAGTCTGCGCGAACCACAGCATAGGTACCACCCGTGCCGTCCACTTTGCGTTCCGGATACTGCATGATACTTTACTCTTGCCGCGAGGCCATTGCGATTTGCGAACCAGTGAGGGAACCAGTCCAGCGGGACTCCGGAGCTCACGGGATGGAGACGCCTACAATGGCCGGGTCAGGGGCAGCATGCCTCTTAGCGTTGCCTATTGAGAAGCGAGTAACAAACGGCAAGCATCGCGTCCCCGATTTTCGGTCCACCGAAAGAACAATTACAGCTTGGGTGTCCGGACGAAGTATGTATACATAGAGTAACCGGTATCCGTAGCCTAGATATGCTCCGTACCCGTATCGTCGGACTGTAGTCTGTCGAACAGTGGAAGAAAAAGAAGAAAAAGCAACGTAGGTGGATGTGGGCGAGGACCTCTTGTGCCTTCAATAATGTTACGCTGGTAGTGGGCTCTCTGTGCATATCTGCGCTGCATACGGCAGTTCGCTGCCACACGGTTGCAGAAGCAATATTGGACTTATTTGGCGTCGAAGCTTGGAAGGTGGGCTGACGTCTGATTCTGTCTGAAGCATGCTCTTCGCCTGTGAACTGTCATTAATTGTCCCGACCCGAGTGCGTGTTCATGACACATGGCCGTGTCCACCGTGACCTGTACGATGGAGGCTTAAACGGCTGCGAGATGGAGGTTGAAAGAGTTTTCTCCTCGAACGAGTTGTCACCTCCGCGAATAATATCCACCACGTTGCACTGGGGTTTCCGCAATCAAATGTTAGTGAAGCATGACACAGAAGAATCGATCACAAAATCGAGTTCCGAGGGATCGAAGCGAAGGGTCCCCAAAAGAACAGACTGGACTCCGAAAAACCGTCCAACAACCCGCGACCAACGCGGCGGATCAGACCCCTGGCAGGCCTCAACGAAGCCCCATCGCGTATTCCATGTTAGTGCCACCGGCCCAGGGCGGCCGAGGCGTCTGTGTTGCTGCGTCTGCAGCCTGCATCTTGTATCCGTACGCAGTACTCCATATCCGCATGTGTTGGCAGGCCTTGTGCGGCGGCACGTACACGATCGTTACAAATACAGCAGCTTGCAATGCAAACTGTAGCACAGAGGGTCCTGACATCTGCCTGAAAGGCTTGCAGTTCTGTTTCTCCTGCTATTGTCATTTCCTCTAATGACAGTATTGGTGACCACCAAGTCTCAGTAAGTGATTTCTGCGGCAGATGGCAGCTTTCTGTCTCGGCACTGCCTGCCTGGGTTTGTCCCATGTGTGTGTCTTTGGCGTGCTCATGTTTTTGTATGCAGGCTCGATACGTGGGTTGTGTATCCGTACTCCGTACGGTACGTTGCGTGTGTGTGGCAACTTGGATCGAGTTGTGCGAGGGTCGTCTCTCGGCCCTCCCTTTTTTGTTGTCCCCTTCCGGATTGACTGGCCCTGGCGAGATCAACAGGAGATTGAGGGACGGCGCAGCAGACCAGCAGAGAGTTCAACCGTGATAGGATAGCGAGAGGGTCAAGTCCCTGGCATCGTGCTGTATAAACCAGGTAGACCGGCGATCTGGTTCCCTCGCCGCGCGCTCGGATGTCTGAGAGTTGGGGTAAATGAACATCGCAGTGTCGACCTTTGCTCAATTCATTGTTTCCAAGGATTATCAGCAGAACGCCTTCTGCCGTCGTCCAGTCTGACAGACTGACAGACTGACAATCTGTACGAAGTACCTATGTCATGTTTCCTCGTCATTGATGATGTGAAATTGAAAGGTTGCATCGCATGCCATCTGCCGTCTTCGCAGGTCGCATGCGTCGCGCACTCTGCACAATGTTGCAATTTGTCGACGCATCCTATGTTTGCTGCTCCTCCGGCTGTTGAGAAGACAGGGCCCCAGCAGGTCATCATTGGATTAAAATGCAACGTCGATTCGTACCCTCCCCCGGCTGTCCAGGGCAGTGAGCAAGGGTCAGAGTCTACATGGACCAGGGCATGTAAGCCCAGCAAGCTGTCCCTGGACAAATTTGAAATTGACAGCCCAGAGCCAACCAACTTGAGAGATCGCGACGACGTACGCGTTTCTGGATGGAGCAGTCGAAGAGTCGGAGGGCGGCTGGCAATCTTGTGACGGGTTGATGACCTGCTTTGGACAATCGTCATCTACCAAACAAGAGGATCGTGAGGGGCGCAATGGGTCCGCAGGCTCCCTTGCCCTCGTCTCGTCTCAAATTCCAGAAGGGGCGCCATTGCTGATGTCGTTGCCCTATCAAGCGAGGCATGTGAGGTACTCTGCAGATTACCGGCATATTGAATCAGTGAATCAGGACCGAGCACAGGTATTCGTACGTGCAAGGCAACGGCTGAAAGCTTGGGTATCCGTAGCAGATTGCGGGATGCTTCGATCCCCAACTGTCAAGAATCAAGCGGCAGTAACCTGCAGGCCTCCTGTTGGCGAGATGCAGACGAATTGTGATTGTATCATGGATGCAGATGTCAGATGCAGCCGGGGCGTCACGTCAGACGGATGCCCGAGACCCAAAGCACAGAGCTGACTAGATAGCCGGCGATCTTTTGATGAAAAAGAAAGGACTGGCGCGTGGCGGTGAGTGATACGAACAGGAGGCGGTTGAGGCGGTATCGGGCATGTAAGACAACAGGAAGCTCAAACTTCAGAGTCTTGCTTCGTTGGCGGCTTGTGAAAGCGAAGGATTGTCTATAGGTAGTAGATTCCCCGCTAGAAACCAAGGTTGAAGGGTGGAACTGGAAGAGATTGGCGAATCAAGACAATAGAGTGCGGAGTCTGAGACAGGCTTCGTGGCGTCTGCTACGCAGTAGAGGGGCGAAAGGAGAGACATGTCTTGTGAAAAAACATGGCATGGACAGATGAAGTTGAAGTGGTGTCGTTTGATGGTTGGCGATGATGTTGCAAATTCACGGCGTGCAGGAAGTAAGGGAGCTCCAGCTTAGCTGCACCTGCCAAGTTGAAGCTGCTGCCCTGTGCGCTCCTTGCCTCCCATAAGCCAGACCGCGTGGAGACCGTTGTTAGTGTCTCTAGGGAGAGCAGTTGGCGTTCTGAGAGCTCCTTCTCTGCTGTAAGGGTGAGTTAGTGGCTGAATTATAGGCAAGCTACAGGCCAAACCCCTCCGTGGCGCCTGCGCGAGACAACGTCTAGCGGCCATCGGTTGTTAGCGTATCTTCTAGCTGCTGTATTCGTACTATCAACTGCACTGCATGACTGCCAATAGGCCCTTGGCGACCTGAACCCAGGGGGCCGCTTCCGTGGTGGGGCCGTTTCTCGATCGTTATCGATAACGCACCTCGGGGAAAAGTGGATTCGAATTTTTTCATCGTTCTTCTCAATGCGACATGCAGCCGGGTCTTCAGCCTCATCACATCTCAAGCTCAACTTCTCATTATCAACTTTCTTAAGTCTGATATTTGGCTTTTCCAGTCTCAACGCCACAAGCACACCAGTGTGTCATAGACGACTCGAAGAAGGAAACGTTGCTTGGTACTAACGCCAGGCATTGGTCCTGTACTTTCGCTCCCGCCCTGGCTCTTGCTCTGCCTCTCGCGTTCACACTTTGAAAACCTGGAGAGATCTGAGTCTAGTATCAAGCCCTTCAACGTGGTTTCCAAGACTCGATACCCTACTTCGCCTCGACGGATCGACGCCACGCCCATCTCGCAACCTCGTGGCACTGATTCACTTCCCGAGCACGAGGACAAAGTCTTGTTCACCTCGTGGCTCTAGGCATCGTCGGCTTCTATTCTCGAACCCTGCCGTCGATTCGCCTGGTCTCTTTCACCCCTTGCGTTCTCTCACCCGAGCATCCGGAGTCACAGCCGCTCTCGGATAATCTCTACAGTCTCGGATTCCGACGAGCCCGCGGCCTATTCGGCCTTTACCACCTCTTCCGGATACCGCCTCTCTGTCACTCACCCCTCCACCATGTTATCGGAAGAATTCTACTCCTGTATCTGCGGCCCGCCTATTGCGGCAAACACGGCCGTATCCAAAGATATCGGCATCTACGCCCATACTCTTAGCCCCAGCTACACCGTCAAGTCAACTCTCAAGAGAAGTGCTACCCCGGCCCACTGCTTAGCTATCAGTGACTCGCATGTCTTTGCCGCCCAGCACGAAAAGTCCCAGGTTCACGTCTACTCAAGATCGCGGGGCATCCAAGAAACAGTCGTTACCTTTCCAGAACGCATTCGGAGCTTGGCGTTGATTGACGATGTCTTGGCGTTAGGCACCTCCGAGGGCAGGTTGATCCTGTGGGAGGTAAACATTTCCTCTTCCCGGGTGCAATTCCAAACGTCTTGTTGTGGCTAACGAAACAACAGACATGCACTGGTCGCCAGCTGGTCACACCACCTTGCCACGTCCAAGCCGTTTCGTGTCTGGCCGTCACGCCCTATCACATCCTTACAGGCTCCGAAGATTCCAACATTCATGTTTGGACAATCTCCCGTCTGCTAGAGCTAGATGCTTCTGTGGAGAGTGAGCCGGACCGTACGCTCGCCAACCACAGGGCTGCCATCACATCGCTCGCTGTCAGTGGTAGTGTCAACCCGGAAACCAACATTTGCGTCTCGTCCAGCAAAGACAAGACTTGCATCATCTGGAACTATCAAACGGGCGATGTTCTACGTACACTATTGTTCTCCACGGCTCCGCTGTGCGTTTCCATGGATCCCTGCGGTCGTGCCGTCTTCGTTTCATCTGAGGACAGGGCTCTCTACCTCGTAGAACTCTTCGGTGAGAAGCCGCTCATTGGTCCGAATAGCACTGAATCATCGTCGACTGTCGTTCAAGTCAATTCACCGATTGGAGTTGCTGATGAAGATGCTGGTTCGGCTTTGTGCTTGGCACCAAACCATGATGGCACAACAATCTTATCCGGTCATGCAAAAGGCAAAATCTTGCAATGGCAGCTGGCCGAAAACGGTCACCCCACAGAGTTGACAGACCTCAATGCCTCTGTGACGAACTTGGTGTTTCCGCCATTGCTGAAAACACCTCGACCCACAAAAGCTGTTGCAGTTGTCAAGCCCACTCAGACCGAGCGGCAATTCACCTTTACATCTCAACTAAACACAAGTCTCGAACAAGAGACGAGATTCGGCAAGATGCTCAATGGCTTTGGTTTGCCTGATGATGCGCTCGAGGCCGCCATTCTTTCGTTCCAGAAGTCTCATGCACAACAATGTGCCACGGATGAAGAGGCTCAGCAAGAGACTGAAGAGTTGTGGGATATTATTAACGAGCAACGGGCGCTACACAAGCTGGCTATGCAGCCGTATCACGAAGCCAAATCATCTCATACCTGAGAGCGTTTCATCTTTCCTTCACCCAAAACCAGACGGCGGCTCGAGCCTTCAATTGACCTTATCCAAACTTTTTTTTTTCCTCCTTTCAATTCTCCTTGTCTTCGCCTCTCGAGTCATTTGAGGAATTGCATCGGAACCAAATCCATCTTGAGCAGAAGAATCCGTGAAAGCTTGATGATTCGTCTCGCATGACCAGCACGAATCGGCCACGAATCATCTTTGTTTAGCAAACGACTAGAACCCGTCCTGATGGGGTGGTCCGGACCTATACGAGACGATTGTTTGGGGTACCTCGCGCCTCAAAGCTTAACCTTCGGCTATCGGCTTGTTGTTGATCAATCTTTCACACAACTTCCCGATATGAGGCCAGCCTGGCGAGCCGCGAAGAGATTCCTCGAACCGGGGTCCGGGGGGGTAAGAAACTGCACTTGTCAGAGGTATTCCCGTCTTTGCCACAGGATCCCATGCGCTCAGGCTGCCGTTCACCCAAGTGTTCGTTTTGGGTTGTCACCACCAGACAAACAGCCCACAGGATCCTATTGAAACCGGTTTCGCATTCGTCAGGTCTAGAGCTGCTACCTTGCGTCAGTGGGGTTCGTCATGACTGGACGACAGCTACTAAAATATCAACAAATAGCCAGCCTTGTCGCTCGGTTCTTCTGACTTAGGTTCGATTCGTTGTGTGAAGTGAGAGAGTAGAGAGGAAGCCGTTTGACGACGAAAACGACCCGAAGATACACGATGAAGTTGAGCGCTGTAGCCACCCTCTTCACCGCCCTTGCGGCGGTGACCATCGCAAACCCGGTGACACGGTCGCACAGCCACGTCGTGCACGAGGAGAGGCATCCCGCGCGAAGAGAATGGGTCAAGAATCACAAACTACACACTATGGCCAGGCTGCCAGTACGGATTGGTCTTGCACAGTCAAACCTTCACCGCGCAAACGAGTTCATGAACGATGTGGCTCACCCCGACTCGCCCAACTACGGCAAACATTGGACCCATGATGAAATCGCCGAAATGTTTGCACCGAAGCAGGAGTCCATTGCTCTGGTCATGCAATGGCTTGAGAGCGAGGGCATCCACCGGAGTCGTGTCGAGCTCACAAGAGGTCGCAGCTGGATCCAATTCAACGGGACAGTAGGCGAGATGGAGCGGCTCTTGAAGACCGAGTACCACATGTACAAGCACGAACAAGGTCATAAGCACGTGGCTTGCGACAAGTACCACGTTCCGGAGCATTTGGTTCAGCATATCGACATGATCACGCCGACGGTTCACTTTGACCAGCGCATTGGAGAGCAAAGGAAGAACACCAAGCATGATCTGGAGGAGCACCACATCGAAGAGCTCAAGAAGCGGCAACTCAGGAAGCGCGAGCTCGCCAAGCGAGACGTTGGTACTGGCGGCAAGAACCCGGCCATTCAGGGCAGTCCAGACAGCGGCTTTGGACCCAAGCAGGGCGCGGTTGTCATGAACGCCCTCATGGATCTCAACCAGTGCGACTCCATGATCACTCCGGACTGCCTGCGGGCGCTCTACGCAACCCCTCCCGGGTCGCTCAAGTCGTCCAACAACACCCTCGGGATCGTCGAGTACACGCCCCAAGCATTCCTTCAGTCGGATCTGGATATGTACTTCAACGAATTTGAGCCTCGTGCGAAGGGACAGGGCCCCATTGTCAGCCTCGTCGGGAACGCCGTAGTACAGACCACAAACCAGAGCTTCCGCTTCAATGGCGAGTCTGCGCTCGATCTTGAGTTTGCCATGGCCATGATCCACCCTCAAACGACAACTCTGTACCAGGTCGGTGACCTCAACCAGGGTGCCAGCTTCAACAACTTTCTCGATGCGATTGATGGCAGCTACTGCACTTTCCAAGGTGGCGGTTCCAAGGATCCCAACATTGACGGGCAATACAGCCAAAAGGTCTGCGGCTCCGTCCCCATGGTCAACGTCATCTCCACAAGTTACGGTTTCAACGAGGCGGATCTCGGCAAGAAGTACGTCGAGCGCCAGTGTGCCGAGTACATGAAGCTCGGCCTGGCGGGCGTCACAGTACTCTACTCTTCTGGTGACTCTGGTGTTGCCGGTAACGGCAAGCAGTGCATCGACACTCAGACTGGTGCATACAACGAGGGCCAGCAGGGTATCTTCAATCCTTCGTTCCCCGGCGGCTGCCCTTGGGTTACCTCCGTTGGTGCTACTCAAATTTTGGAGGGATCGACGGTCCATACCCCTGAGAGCGCCTGCCAAAAGGCCATCTTCTCTGGTGGAGGTTTCTCCAACGTCTTCGCAATTCCCGACTACCAAAAGAAGATGATGGAGCAGTACTACGCAAAGAACGCGCCGCCGTATGGTGCAGATCGGTACAACAACTCCAAAACGGTGCGAGGTTTCCCGGACATTTCTGCCAATGGCGCCAACTATGTCACTGCCGTCAACGGCAAGTTCTCGCTCTCTTTCGGCACATCAGGTGAGACATTCGACTTCCAAATTCCAGTATCTGTTCGGCAAGAACTAACTTACTCGCAGCGTCGGCACCTGTTGTTGGGTCAATTGTCAACATGATCAACGAGAAGCGTATTGAGGCGGGCAAGAAGCCTGTCGGCTTTATCAATCCCACGCTCTACGCTCACCCTGAGATTCTCAACGACGTGACCAACGGCGACAATCCAGGCTGCGGGACTAAGGGCTTTTCCGCCGTGGCAGGTTGGGATCCCGTCACCGGCATGGGGTAAGTACCTTCTTCTTCCTGGTCAAGATTCTACAAGCCATCAACTAACAGACGCAACTAGAACACCTAATTACCCTGAGATGGAGAAGCTATTCATGAGCCTACCCTAATTTCAAATAATGGCCGCGCCATAGTAGTGGCGTCTGGCGGCGCAAGGAACATACTTACCACACACACAATGTCATATATATAGTGCTCCTCAAGAGGCATATATCAAAGACGCGGGACATTTTTTCTTGCCCAACCCCCCTTTTTGTGGCCGCGCAGTGTAGAACTGGTCAGCTGCAGGGTCAGGATACCAGGAACGAGGGGGCAAGGCATTGTAGATTATAAGCATTAATAGAGGTACTTTACAGACACGTCGCAAATGTGTAATTTGTGATGTCTGTGGTGGAGGTTCTGAAATGGCCTGTCGTGGTGCAAAATGGGATAAACTATGCAAAGCTAGAATTGAAATTTATGCTATAAATCAACCTCCAGACTGATCCCAATTGCATTGGTAGAAATCCCACTAAACCAAATGGTGATGAATCGATTGCTCATTGTTTCGGCCACGTTCACTTTGGTGCTTGACGAAAACCAGAGGTACGAGGCGAGACCGGCCACCCGGCACATTGGGAGCGGCTTAGACAGCGGATTAGTAAAATGCCGCGCCCCGAAAGGGCCGCTAAGGCTAAACGCCGAGCGGGAGGAGAGAAACCGCGTTTGCATCATAGGTCCGTTTCCCGCCCCGAAACCTCGAGAAATAATTCCCATTTGCGCCTCCTTCACTGCCCGAGAGCTATTTTTTTTTTTCTTTCTCTCGCAACCGCACCTCACGACGACACACCCCAGCAGAACTTCCCACGAAGTCCTCTTAAAGCCACCGATAGGTCTTTTTTCCCTCCCGCACGGGGCACCGCATTTAAGTACACGAAAAGCGCATTCACGATGGCGACGGCGATACAAGCTCTCAAGGGCGATGCGCCGCAGCAGGCTCGGTCTTTGGTATGTAGAAAACGACGGGACAACTCTCCCACTATTCCTCCCGATTGCATACATGCTTGTGACTCTGTTATCCATTTGAATTCGAAAGATCCAGATGCCAAGACGTTGCGTCGAAAACGCCTGAAGAAGAGCTTCTGCTAACAGTATTCTTTGCGACAACTGTAGTACCGCCAGCTGTTGAAGACGGGCGAACAGTTTGCGACCTACAACTTCCGCGAGTACGCGAAGCGACGGACGAGGGATGCTTTCAGAGAGCACCAGAAGGTCGAGGACCCGCGGCAGGTGCAGGAGTTGATTCAAAAGGGGATCAAGGAGCTTGAGAAGCTCAAGGTTAGTGGGCTCTGTGTCTCCTCACGAAACTCCACCTTCTCGTTCTCGTCGAAGGAGCGTTTTTGGCGTGACGACTAGGGATGGGGGGGACGAGGGACGGGATTGCCCGGAGGTAATAGAGAACGAGCTAACACTTCTGGAAACAGAGGCAAGCCGTTGTCAACCAGTTCTACAAGTTTGATCGGTTAGTAGTTGAGGGCGGCGCCGCTGGCAAGCAAAAGGGCAACAAGGGCGATATTGTCAGACAAACGGAGCATGGGTGAGTTTCTCCTCTAGATCTACTTTCTAAGGGACAATAGCTTGGGTAATTAGAAACTGACTTTTGATGGCTCTACAGCTTCGACTAAACAGCGCAACTCCTCGGATTGTGGAGCGAAAGTCCAACTTAATAACGTCGCGAGCTCAACGGAACAATGACTCGGGATCTTTTCCTGTACAATATACTCAAACGGGGGGGGGGGGGGGGGGGAAAAAAAAAAAAAAAAAACGGGGGAAAAGAGGGGGGGGTTTACCCAAAAAGGGGGGGGGGGGGGGAGAAAAATTTTCCCTTAACATAATAAAAAGAAGGGGGAGGGCAGGAGCGGGCGGCGGGAGGGGGGGGGGCGGAAGACAAGAAAAAAAAAACGGCGGAAAGATCGGGGTGTATGACCATCAAAAGGGGGCGAGGAGGAGTCAAGATATTCCCTTAACTCTATGAAAGAAAGGGGCAGGGACCGGCGCGGCGGCAATTACTCCCCAAATGAAACGCACTCCTCTCTGGAGTGTTGACTTCTTTTTTTATAATCTCCAACCAGGGCTTTTATTTTTGGGGGCATATAGATATGGCAATGGCGTTTCTATGACTGAGGCCTGTCGTTCTCGGGACTGTGGACGGCGGGATAGCATGGGTTTTGTTCGATGCGTTCGAATCCTGACTGTAACTTTGTCAGGAGTGTGTCATTCTTGTCTGCCAGGTAAGCCTTCCGTTCGACTCGTATGCGAGTACTATCGAGGTCGATGGTCTCCCTAGCTTTGCAAGTGGCTGCGGGAGTACGCGTTGATAGGAACTGAGGGATCATATCCCACTCACTATGCAAAAATCTCACTCAAAGAAGCTTGGAACTGTGAGGCACATATATCGAACAACCAAGCTGGAGAAAAGCATTGTTGATGTCCTCCTGATTAATCACGGTACAGGTTCTTGTTGAATTCCACACCGAGGTCTCAGCAATCAACTCTCGGTGAACTCGGTAAGCTGACTAAGCAGAACTGTCCTCGCGCTTGCTGTCTTTAGAGTTCGCGACGAGGCTGCGTCTCTGGGTGGAGCCAATCCACGGCAGTCTACAGCGACGGTAGCTCAATCATCAGCGAAACCACATAGCGTCCGCGCGCGTCGCATCAATTTGCATCAATTATTTGCAACTTGAGGTGCACATTGCTTTCTTGTCATAGCCATTAGCCTGCGCCCACGAAGTCATTGTCATTCGAGTCCAGAATTTGTGGACCATCGTCGCGAATCAACCAGAGCTCCGTCGCTGCGCGCGCGACCCTGCATCAATTGGAATTGGACCAGCTTCGAACCCCTCTTGGATACTGTGACCGCGTCCGTCGCTTCGAAACCCTGTTTTCACAATGGCGCCAGGAGTAAGTTCTGTCAAGTGAACATTTGGGCTCAAGTCGAGATTGCCTTGCAACCAGTGGCAAGTAAGTCTAACACAGTGACTCTCGATAGACTCGACGCGCGAATCGTAGCGGATACACCGAACACGATGACTTTGAAGGTCTCCCCGTGCGCCAATGGCGTCAGGAATGGGTGAGCGTCGAGCCCCCCGCGCCCGCCGAGACGACGCAGAAGAACGACATCTGGGACGTCGAGCTCCCCTGGGGCATGCCCAAGGACGCGGGTCTCCTGCCCCAGCACAGCCAAGACCTCCTCCGCGCCGCGCGATCGGGTGTCCTCTACAAGAGGCCCGCGCCGACCGAGGAGGAAGAGGCCGAGACCGACGCCGTGCCCGACAAGCCGGAGAAGAAGGAGGACGAGGCGGAGACCAAGGGCTTCCAGATCAAGGTGTGGAAGCAGATCAACCGCAACTCGGAGGGTTCTCCCGTTTCGCACCTGGCCAAGCGCAGGAAGGGCACCGTCACGATCTCCTCCAAGACGGTCTCGAGCCAGGTTCCCGGCGCGACGGTGACCAAGGCTACTGTGCGACGAGTTGATGCCGCAGGAAACCCGTATACGCAGGAGATTACGCTGCAGGAGGGCCAGGCGGTCGAGGGCGAGATCATCTCGACGACGGTCGTAGCCGTCGCGGCCGTCGATCCTGCGCAGCAAGCGCCGCAGCGCGTCCGGCGACCACCGCCACCTAAGAAGAAGAACAAGCCTGGTCCGGGACGCGGTCGCAAGAAGAAGATTTTGCCTTTGCCTGCGCCGGCGGCGCCTGGCGCACCGGCTGCTGCGCCTCCAGTAGAAGGTGCTCCTGCAGCTCCCAAAGTTGAGGGAGCGGATGGGACGGACCCTGTAAGTTTACCGCGCTCCCTGTACTGAGAGCATGTGACTGATCGGTTTCTAGGCTGTCAAGCAAGAGCGGGAGGACTCGAACAACCCCGATAGCGAGATGGCTGACAATGACGACGACGACGGCGACGACGATGATGGTGATGATGGCGATGACGGCGACGAGGAGCAGCGCGATGGTGAGAACACGGATAGCCAGGACCAGGAAATGACCGACGCATCTCCATCTGTGCCCACGCCGAGTGTTGACACAACGGCGGAATTCACCGACCCCGAATCACCAGTGCCAAAACGCGCTGCGCCGTTGGCAAATCCCGTCAACCTCGCGCCTCCCAACATACACCTGGCAAACTCCTCTCCCAAGGGCAGCCCTCTCAAGAACGTAGTCTTGCCGTCCCCCACAGAGCCCCCAGCTCAGTTTTCATCTATTTCAGAAGCATTGGTGCCCCCGGCAGCGCCAAAGAGCGAGCCTGTGCAGGCTGACATGCCTATGGGTGATGGACCTGAGCCCCCGAAAGAGCCGTCTCCGCAGCCTCCCACTGAACCAGTGGATTCGCTTCTGCCTGATCAGCTACCTCTTGCCGACAACTCAACAGAGCTCCAGGATGCATCGACAGCACTCCCGCCTGCCGAAAAGGTGGGCGACATCGTCTCCCCCATGGCCGAGACAAGATCAACCTTTTCGTTGGCGACGACTGCAGAGACCGATGCTTCGGGTACCAGGTTAGAAAGCGGTGACCAAACCGTGGCGTCAAATGAAGCTGCGCAAGACTCGATGATGCTAGACGCTCCCGAGGAACGTCAGCCCTCTCCGGTCCCCGAGGCTCCGAGGGCCCCTGAGATTCCAGGGCTTTCTGAAGCTCTCTCAGCCTCGGAGGCACCGCCGCCTCCTGTCGAGGAGCCAGCACCTCTTGTCGTGGAGGAGATTTCTGAAAAGAAGGAAGAAAGCCCCATTGTTCCGCCAACTAGCGCTGCTGAACCTTCCGTTCCGATTGCTGAGGTTGAGCCAGTGGCACCTGTGGTCGAGGAGATGCCACTTGCGCCCCCAATCCCTGAACAACCCACAGAAGCTGTCGTGTCACCGGCAAAGTCTCCCGTTAAATCGCCATTGAAGTCGCCAGTAATTCCGGCAGCGGAGTCACCAGTCAAATCACCCGCTCCCGCGTTGGAACCCCCAGCTCCCTTGGAGCCTCCTATTGTTGAGCCTGCCGATATCCCACCAGAGATTCCAGTCGAAGTACCCATTGAAGCTCCCGTTGAGGAGTCGGCTGCGTTGCCGCCGCCAGCACCCCTCGAGCCCCCAGTCGAGCCTTCCGTAGCCCCGTTGGCGGAGATTCCGGTTGAGATTCCTGTCGAGGTCTCTGCCGACGTCGCAATGGAGGAGGTACCGGCCGATCTTCCCGCAGAGAAACCCATCGAGACATCAATCGAAGTTCCAGCCGTCGAGATCCCGACCGCCGAACCTGAGTCGATCCCGCCAGCGCCTGCCGAAGTGCAAATGGTGCCGGAAGACGACGGCCCGGATCTGCTTGCCGGTTTGGAGACGGAGCTTGATCGCCAAGCCGAGATTAGCAAGTCTCCACTCCCCGAACCGCCTGCGGCCCCGCATCCGGAGCCAGCGGAGCTCCCTGAGATTGCCAACCCGGTGCCGTTGCCCGAAGTCCCGCCCATCGAGCCTGAGAAGCCCGCACAAGAGCCAACAGAGGCGGCGGCGGCCACTGAGAATGCCCTGGTCCCAGAGGTCTCAGAAGTTGCGGAGGCAGAGGCGGTTCCTGCTGTAGCTGCTCCTCCCTCGGCTTCGGAACCGGCACCGGCTGAGGAAGCTGCCGCGCCCACGGAGACGCCAGCTGCAGAGACGGCACCCACGGAGGAGCCAGAGAAAAAGGCGGAGGAGAGCTCGACTGATGCCGTTGTACCCGCAGCCGATGCCTAGTTTGCGTTTGCTAAAGTGGATTTGTCGAGGTACACTACTTGTCCGGGGGTGTTGGAAGCTATTGGTGTTTGACAAGGCGTAAAAGGAGAAAAGGCAGGCTTAGGCTTTGCCTCGTGTCTAAATTGTATGATGGAGTACCTTACTGTTAGATGTTTGATTGGAACACGAACGCCGTTGAATCGGCAAAGATGCCTTGACTTGTTTTTTGCTTCACGTTTCGACTACTCGTCTTTCCGAAACCGACGCCTTGGTGAACGAATTTTGCTCGGGGAACATTTCCCCTTGGATTTTGTTTGATCGAATGTACGGATATTTCAACTATATACACAAAACCTCAAGCCTATTTTTTCTTCTTCTTCCTTTGCCCGCGCGGGACCAGTGAAGGGAGAGCCAGCCTTTACCATTCCAGAACAATGCTATCCCAAATGAAACCTCTCCACGTCGTATTCCGCGTAAGTTGGAACGTGACCTCGTTCTCCCCCTGCTTCAGGAGCGCACCAGGGACGGGGAACTCAAACAGACGCCACTCGCCCGCCGCCGTGGCGCTGCGGTACACGGACGGGTCGTTGAGCAGTCCCGACGTGGAGTCGACTCCCACGGCGCCGCTGGTGAGGTTTCCCACTTGCTGTCCGTTGGCGAGGACGACGCTGCTTGCGCCCGTGGAGTAGCCCGCCAACGAGACGATGAGATTCGCGGACGCGGGGGCCGGGTCGGGTAGGGTAGGGATGCGGAAAGAGATTGTGTAGTTTCCCTTATAGGTCTGGCCGTAGCACCAGTCTGAAGTCTTGCTTGCGGAGCAGGTGCTGTTGCTGCCGGTGGTAGCGGCGCGGAAGACGATGTTCTCGGGACACGAGGCGATGATGGCGTGGCCGAAATACGGGTCTCCTCCGTGTGCGAAGCCGAGGGATGTGCGATCAAAGTCGCCGACTTGGAAGAGCTTGGTGCGCTTCGAGACGGCCCAGTTGAGCGTTCCGAGGTCCGTCGTCTGGCCTGACTCGGTGACGTGGACGTCGTTGAAGAGGATGTGCGTCGTCACGTCGGCGAGGGCGGCGCCGGCGGACCAGGCTTGGAGGGCGTAGCCTGCCGAGGTGGTGCGGACGTGGGGGATCTCAAAGGCGCCCGAGGCGTCGGTGTATGTTGTGTAGTAGTAGTCTGAGCCCATGTCGAGGGCCGTCTTGTTGGGGTGGTTGTCGCCGAGGAAGACGGCGGCGCCGGCGGCGGGGCGGCCGTCGGAGAGGAGGAGTTTGCCCCTGACGGTGCCGCGGGATTGATAGGCTGCGTCGTCGAGCCAGGGGTAGGGCCAAGAGGCGAATTCGGAGGCGGCGCGGGAGTCTGCGTCGGATTTGCAACCGTCGTTCTAGGGAAGGTGGGTGGGGGTTAGTTTTGATGGAGGTTATCGAAGAGAAATAGGGGGATTTCACGTACGAGATACCAGAGCCAGGGACCCCACATCTTGCCGACGGGGAAGACGTCGACGGCGGAGACTTGGAAGTGGGTGCCGTGGACCATGTTGAGTTGGACGGCATCGCCGGTGGCACTCTCACGGTGGACCTAGGAGATGTCAGCGTGATGTCCCGAGATCACTGCTACAGACCAAAAACGTACCATGAGCTCCTGCTTCAAGTGGTTGCCATTGTAATAATCCTTGCCCGCATTGATATACCAGCTCCCAACTTCATCGCCATACACGCCATAATACTTTTGCGTGCGGATGAAGTCAGAGAAGTCGTACTTTGTGATGTACCCCGTGCCATCAGGCGTGCGCCAGGTCTCGTCTTGGACCTTGTTCTCAGGTAGGTAGTCAGCCAGCTTCGGTAGCGGCTTGTCGTGGAGGTCCGTCTTTCCGTTGGGAAAAGTGGTGTTGTCGAGGCGCCAGAGGGTGCGGAACTCGCCCAGGGTGGGCAAATTGCGATTGACAAAGTACTGGTAGGCGCCGGCGAGGCCTTGGAAGATGACCCAGTGGAAGTCGCCGTCATTGGCCGTAAACTTGACGTCGATGAAGGGGGTTCCTTCGTGGGTGCCCTTTTTGGCGATGGTCGCGGAGGACCAGGCGATGTCGTTTGCGGCGCCGTCTAAAAAGATGAGCGTCAGTTCCACATTTGGGAAGTTTCAAGGTTCTCGATGAGGGTATTCACGTACTGTAGCTTACGTAGTGGCCAACGGCGTTTCCGACCAGGTCGCGGTCTTTGTAGTACAACTTCACGCCGTACTTGAGACCTTGGGTCATGTTCCACACATCATTGCCAATGATCCACGTCTGGTTATCGACCTGCCTAAGGAAAGGTTCGGTCTGTGTCGGGGCCGCGAAGGCGTTCGAAATCAACCCTCCAAGGGCGGCGGCGAAAAGACTGCTTCTCATCTTGGCAGACAAAACTTCGACGTCACGTCAAGAGTGAGAGCAACGACGACTAGAGTCCGCAAGGTTCACTCTTTCTTGTATTCTTCTACCGCTCAAGCAGGCACCGAGGGAAGACTAAATAAGCCCAATGACCTGAATGGCGACTCAAGACCCTTACTCGAGCCTATCCCGAACAAGCATTGAGCCGCGCAACCGGCACGCCGGTGCCGCTCTTCTCCTCATTCTTACCCCTCGTGGTTCGTGGGTTCCGTGGGGAAGAGAAGCGCATGGTTTGTATTGCTTCTTTTTCGCCCTGAGTATGCGGAGTGGTGAGTGGTGAATTGGTGAGTTGACTGGGGGAGGCAACGTCAATCGGTCAAGATTGGGGCGGGCGCATATCGCAAGCAGGGCACTACCCCGTTCCCCGCAATCCAAGTAAGCTTAGCTGCTAGCAAACGGCGAGCTTTGATGGGTGGAAATTCAGATATCAACCTAGTCTTGCCTCGCTCCTTTCGGGAGAGCGGCTGATTGGGATTTGAGGAGTAGCCCGGACTTTGAGCTCTGAGCGCAACTAGGTTTTTTTCGAGATCGCCAAGCTATCCCCGAGGACATATGGTGCTAGCTGCTGCATTGCTTGAATTTGGGGGAATATTAGGCATGGGGTAACCCCGACTTCGGGGTACCATGGACCGAGGGTTGGGGTAGGTGCGTCGTCTTATGAAGTTTGACCTGCCCGAAGTGCTTGATATGCAGCATCTTGTTGTCATGAACTGTCATGAGCTATCGTTTCGTGTGGCCGAGATTGCCGGTCAACCGATTGGAGTTTGGGCTGAGATTCCTGCAGATGATGACATTGGGATGCGGCCCGATTTGCTCGGAGTTGAGATATTGCGTCTAGAGATCTAGGTACTGTACGGATACAAGTGGACAGAACAGACCAGGTAAGGTAGATGCTGAAACCAAGTCAATAAGGAACCATGTATAATAAATTGTGCAATCTTACCTTACGAATACTTGCTCACTCTGCTTGCGTACGACAAATCAAGCATCGGGTGCTGGAGTTAGAGTACTAACAAGCCTCCTGTATCCGTCGACACCGCTCCTTCCATCTCGAAAGATAAGTCGGGGCACGAGCAAAGACAAATTGACAACAACAGAATCCGAGCTCATACTTCCGGGATATGGAAGGTTAATAGATTGTTGTTGACTAGATGTAACCGTACAGAGTACGGATACCTTGCCATAGTAAGGTGAGAGATGTCGGTGAGGAAGATGTCGAGTCAGAAAATTCATCAGCCACACATTATGTGCACAAACCAAGGCTTGGGTTGCAGCACTTGTGGCTGAGTTTATACCAGGTGTGGTAGCGACAAGGGAGGGAGGTGCCGACGGAATGGAAAGCCTCGGGAAGGCACCTTACGGATAATCTGCAACAAATCATTCCGAGTTTGGATTAATCAGCCGTGACAAACACCGGGAGGGACCAAAGGAGATGAGAGGGACACATTATGAGGAGTCTGCCGTAGTGTAGATGATAGATGATAGAGGTAAACCATAAGGTACCTAGATGAAACTGCGCTATTCATTGAGCCTGCCTTGTCCGCGTGTTTGCTTGCCTGCCCGATTTCTTGCAGCTGCATCTTCCACGGGCAGCAATGCTGCTCAGTAACATCGGGTCGGGTACGGGGTTGCCGCTTTCTCTCTTGGGTCTTCTGATCGGTCCTTCTCAAGAAGTTGAGCATCGGATATCGCAGACACGCAGGATGATCTAGGCTCTTCCACAGTTTTTTGCTCGCGTGTTAATTTTTCTCCTTGCCATAAGCTACCTTAGTGCAAATGTTTAATGTCGGTATTAAACGCAAGATCGTCAAAGTACCAAAAAAGGCACTTCTCCGGGTCACGTCAATACAAGCTCCCACGTAGCGCTGGGTCAGGATCGACGGCTACCCGAGAGCGAACCAGTCGTGAACATACCTCACAGACCTCTGGGAGCTCGAGCGAACGCACAGAATTGAGAAGACCCTTTCACTCAGAGTCCTTCCCCATCCGTGTCAGTGTCTCACGGCATAGCAATTGGTTCAGATGGATCCCGAGCGGCCGGAACATTGAAGACGCCAAGTCGGCGCTGAATGGATACTCAACGGCCCGTCTGATGGAGACCAGCAAGACAACACTTTCGGTGCCCGGCATGATGGGATGTCAAAGTCACCAACCAGCAAGACTGTCAGACACGGTCTATTCGGAGGCCGAAGTGAACGCCGGAACGGTCACCCACGGAGATGAAGATGGAGATGGAAACACCAGGGATCATGGCAAGACGGGTGCTTACTTACGAAACTTTCCACAAGAACAGGAGCTTAAAGTGTGCCCATCACGCCACTCAACACTATGGCCAGCCCGGTCATATTATTGTAAACCGAACTAACAGTAACATTACGAAGGATTCGGCATCATCCGTACCGTCTAGGCGACAACGAAAGAGAGTTTGTGTTTGAGCTGCACCAGGTACGGGTCCCTGCAGGGGAAAGGACGGCCTGGCCTGCCACGCCTGGCTCAACTGAGCACAAGTCTCCAGCCTCCCAAGAGGCTATCGTAGCCGATCCAAAGTACGAGCAGGCCCCAGCGCGTGCCGCCGTCGCTGCCGCGCCGCGTAGCGTGGCGCCAATCGCATCCAGAAGAATTCTCGCTGATATTCTGGTGCCTCCGTCCTTTGCACCTACATACCGGAGCTTCACGTTTGCATCACTTTCACTTTGACGAGTGCCACACTCATGCTATGCTCCGTAATGTGCGAATACCCTGAGTGGAAGAACTGAACCAGGGGCCCAGAGCGGCGGAAAGCTTGCCGAAGATGAAGGAAACATGAAAGAGAGGAAGGTGACGGTGATCGATCCCATACGGCCCCGATCCGCGGTGTCTGGACATGCCGGTTTTGGCCCCCATCCGACGCTACCTTGCGCCGCAGACCATGTACTCAGAGAGAGAACCTGAGAGATGCATCCATTCGGCGGTTCGGCGGTTCTTTCTCCTCCCCTGACAACGGCAGGCCTGGATGAGACTGGACTGTTCCCCGCCGTCAGTCCCTTTACCTTTCTCACTTTCCGAGGTCCTCTCCGCATGACGTTGATCAAGCCTCATCCAAGCCTGACTCGCAAAGCCTGGCGAGACGCCATTCTCTCATTTATCCTCACACCCGTCACGCCCTATTCTAGTCCTGACGCCAGAAAAGAACGGCCACCGGCCAGTCCCATGGTTGCCTCACTTCCCGCACCGTCGATTGACATCAGATGCTCCCCAGAAAGACCAACCTCAAGCTACCCTACTACGCAGCCGTGACAGCCACGGTAGTGTAGACTCTTGCTAAGTTGCCTCAACTCAAACCCGCACGGGGGTGTCTACCGGGGTGGCTGAAAGTCAAAGTTGCCGTTATTCTGTGTGTGTCTCGTGGGTTACACTCAACAACGTCCGAATCCCACTGGGTCATCCCCTGTGCCAACCCTCAAGTCCTTGGTCTGTGCAGCTTCAAAGAGAGAGACGCATGGTCCAACTCGTCCAAGAGCTTGGCATCTCCCTCGATATCGCACGTGGGCGAACCGGCACCGACAAGTTCACCAACCATCAACCGACCTTTTTCAGCTTGTGTGTGCCTATCCCAACTTATTAACGCGTGGGTCCCGTCAAGGATTTCGCAGACTGAAGCAGGAAGTTTGCATCTTCGACCCTCTCTCAATTCGCTCTATCGATTAATCAAACAAAAGAGATTCCATCAAAAAAGTAACGTAGCGTCTCGCCCTTCGGGATTAGGGTCCGCTTCACGCCATCGAAGCCACGGCAGACACCAGTGCCGATCACTGACGCGCCTCGAGCTCGCAGCCGGTAAACTCTAATCCCACGCTTGAACCTTTCAGGGGGACCAACGAGGGCAGAGCCTAACTGTTTGGGCCTTCATTTGAATCTAGACCTGCGAAAAAAAAGAAAAAAAGAGGATTACCTACCGCCTGGATGGAAATACCCGCTCTTGTGCGTCCCTTTACGAACTTTTGGACGTGGAATGCTATCAAACAACGCGACCTCCTGACGTCCTAATCATATCATATTTCCCTTTTCCCACCGTCTTTCTGCCTACATTACCTATATTCGTCCCTTGGCCCCCACGCCCCGTCCAGCGGTCCCGGCTCCCGGGACGTGTGGTCTGCCTGCTTCTTCATCGACCGGTTCCGTTCTCCACGAAATCCTTCGCGGCCAATCCCCAGGTTTCTCGTTCCCACCGGTCGTCAACTAGTTCCACATCCCCGCAGCTTCGGTCTACCTACTTGACTCTTTGTCTGCCTTCATGGTTTGCGGTTTGCCTGCGTACATTCCAGGCTGGCACTCAACCGGCAGACCCGCAAGGCTGGGCGCAGTCGACCCCATGAGCGATGGATTTTGATGAAGAAACCAAGCCAAATCCGACAACCTTGAACATGAGCTCCAACGTGAGCGTTAGAAGCGAGTCTATCAGCGCTTTCGACCCTGCTACCCAGCAGCAGAATGGGTCAAAACCGCCCATCAAGCGCAGGTCTCCAATAGCCTGTCGGAGGTTCGTCCTGCTCGCCAGTGCGGCGGACATATCGCGAACTTGACGAGCTAAACTGTGTCCCAGATGCCGTCGGATGAGGAGCAAATGTGTGCATGAGAAGGGACAGCCGCCGTGTAAATCCTGCGCGGAAGCCGGCATACCAGCGAGTGAATGGTACCGTCCACACCGAGCAACGTCCGTGACGCGATCTCGAAGCTAATCAACGACAGCATCTTTCCCCAACGAGGCCAGCCGGATCTCGACCGCGAATACCGGCATCCTCGCTTGAGGGCTGAGAAGGCCGCGAAACGGGAAGCCGACAAGGCTAGACGTAGCGCGTCAGATGCTCAGGTCCCTCGGGGTCCCGGCGCGCCAGCTCTTCGTAAACCTGCAGACGAATGGGAGCTTCTCCCACCACTACCCGAAATCATCGACGCAGTTCACGGATTCACCCGCAAGTATTTTCAGCTAGGTTTCATTCCGAAGGAGCTTTTCCCCCGGCAGCTGCAGCAAGATCACCGTTCCGTCAGCGTCTTCCTTGTACTCGGTATCCTCAGTGTCTCTGCTCGCTTCTCCCCAGCCCTGGCCCAGAGATACCATGGGGAGATGGAAGCCGTCGACTTCTTCATGGAACGGGCTAGCAGCCTCGCGCTCAACGAACTGTACCAAGAGCCTACCCTAGAGAGATGCCAAGCCTTTTATCTGTTAAGTCTAGCGCAGCAAGGCGGCGGTATGAGGAACAAAAGCTACGTGAGTTCCCTGCATGGAGTATTAATACGGGCAGTGCTGAACGCTTGCTAGATCAACATTGGCATTGCCACAAGGATGGCCGTCTTGATGCATCTGCATCGCGAAGAGTTCTACAAGATGAAGAATCCCACGAGGGAGATGATTATCAGGGCGGAATCTGCACGGAGAACTTTGGTTAGTTGGACAATGCTTCAAAGGGGGGGAGAGCTCTGCTAACAAATATATCATAGTGGATGTTACACAGTCTGTGATCACGAACGAAGACGAGCGTGGCTTTTGCTAACAACACGTAGGCCAGGACAATCTCCATTGCGGTGCTCTTTCCCCCGTGTCACTAGCTGCCAACGACATCACGGCTCTTCTCCCTAGTAACGAGGAGGACTTTGCCTACGGCCGTGAGCCCTTGTCCCGTGCCGCGCTCGAGGACACGCCGCCAGCTCGCGAGAACCCTTCATTGATCCACCAACCGTCTCGATCATTGTTCGCGAGTCTGATGCAAGCACATTATTATTGGGGGAAAGTCGCTCGTCGAGCGTTGGCAACGATGAAGAGCGCCAATCCTTGGGATCCGACGAGCGAGTACGCCATTACAGCAAAGCAGATCCTAAGCTGGGAACAGCAGCTTCCGCAAGATCACCGATGGAGTATGGTTCTTCTCAAAGGGCACAAGTCCGTCGGCGAAGATCTGGTATGTGCCAAGATTCACTGCGGTTGGAGTTGGAGTTGACAAGTTCAGGCCTACCTCGGTGTCACTATGATAACGAAACTATGCAACATTGTGCTGAGGCGTGCGTATCTCGAGAAGTAAGCCCAACCACTCTTCGTCCTCCTCCTCCTCCGCAAATACTGACCTGAATAGCATCATCAAACCAGACGAGAAGGATATGCAACGCCGGGCGTTTTTCGCCAACATGTCCGACGACCTCTTCCGAAACGTGCGAGAGTTGTACGAGCAAATCGATGCTCAATTCAGCGTCAGATCCTCGGAGGAAGGTGTGGGAGCCCAGATGGCGTCGTTCTGCGTCTACAGCTGCGGCCTTTTCTCGACCTACCTGGTCAAGTACCGGAACAGTGAGTACCCAGAAGCCGTCGAGATGTAACCGCATCGTGCTAACCATCCTAGTCTGCTCCGATAAGAACATTGTCGCGCAGGCTCCGAATATGCTCCAGCGGTGCATGTCCATCCTCATCGAATCTAAGCAGACTTGGCCCCTCGCCTCCCGCTGGCTCGAATCTCTGGAGCGCTTCTCGCGTGATCCCAAAGCAGCTGCCTTTAGTCTTGAGGGCAGTATGGCCGACGGCGTAAGTTCCAGCCCCTATTTCCAACCCAATGGTGCTTGAGAAGGGAAAAGCTGACGAGAATCATATCAGAACGACCGAACCCTCCGACCGCTCCATCCCTCGCCATCCAACTTCACAAAGGGCCCACGCGCCGAGGCACCCAAGTATCAGCTCCCAGGCCCGCCGCCGACCCCGTTGAACGAGAAGAAGCCAGTGCCACTACGACACAGCAGCATCAGCAGCAACGCATCCAACAGCGTCCTCCCTCCCCCGAGCCCATCACCGAGCCTACAACAACAGCAGCAAATGCACCAGCAACACAACTCTGCCTTCCCGCTCCCGCCGCTCATGAACACAACCCACCAACACCAGCCTCAACTCCATCATCAACAGCAACACCAACATCATCAACCCCTCTCTCCACACCATCAACAACAACACCACCTGCTCCAACACCAGCCGCAACCACACCACCAACTCCAACAGCAACAACGCCACCAGCAACATCCTCCGACACCCCAAATGCAACAACACCACCACCAGCACCTCCCCCCAGAACTACATCCCCAGTTCTCCCCACCCATCTACTCCCAAGCACCCCCACCCTACAGCCCCAACAACGGCATGGGCATGCTCGTCCAAGCAGCAGCCTTCGACACCACAAGCCCCATCCTCGGCGCGCCGGCGCAGCAGCAGGCTTCGCCATCATCAACGAACCCGTACGATCCCACCACGGCCGCGGCGGTGGCGGCGTTTTACAATTCCCCAGGCTCC
This sequence comes from Colletotrichum tamarilloi, assembly GCF_030869305.1. Classification (NCBI taxonomy): domain Eukaryota; kingdom Fungi; phylum Ascomycota; class Sordariomycetes; order Glomerellales; family Glomerellaceae; genus Colletotrichum; species Colletotrichum tamarilloi. The sequence continues at coordinate 89,938 of NW_026849483.1, read as the reverse complement.
GCGTCCATCGTTCTCGGCCCCGGGACAGACGGCTTCGAGTGTGAGCTCCAGAGCTGGTTCGACGGCACGGCGCCGGTCCAGGCGACGAGCTGGATCGGGAACGGGGCGGCTGGTCTCGGGTGGTTTGGGTCCACGTGAGCTGTTCACACTGAAGCGATGGCCTTCATCGAGGCAGAAAGCAAAGAACGGAATCAGAGAAGCCAAAAGAAAAGATTGTGAAAGTGCGCGTGTGCGTGAGGAGAAAAAGTGCTATTCGAGCGTCAATCTGAGCGATTCAGTCATTTCCTTTTTTATACATCAACCCCCTATTTAATCATACCTAGAGATCCGGCGCCAGGTTCGGGGAAATAAGGACAGGAGATAAAAGATAACAGAGTCAGCAGTACTTGCGCCAAAATCTCGGAGGAGGGGCCGGCGCAACAATCATGAGACGGAAATATGAACCTTTGGGATCAGTGGGTCATTTTGGATTCCATCATCTATCTAGCCGTGCTTTCCTTTTTGCTACGGGGTGTTGCTTCATATATACTTTAGATCGAGATACCTGAGTGAATTAAGTTCGACCTTTGTCTACAATGCCATCTTTTCGCGAATTGACCCATTTGTGTAAGGTATACTCTGTGCCTGTCAGATGAAACGGGTTTGAACCGACTTCCGTGCAGAAATTGGACTCACGCTAACACCGAGAAGCTGGGGAGTCGGAAGAAGTGGTATCATGTTGAACGGTGTACTGGAAACAAAACATCTGAAAGGGAAAATGCTTGATCTGTAATCTTTTTTTAGGAATACTAGGACCTACTCAAGGAGGTGTGGGTCTTGTTTCCCATCAAATTTTATCAACTTGTCCGACGGGATGGGATATTCAACTGCAAACATTGAGAAGCACGGCGCTGCCAGGAGCGAAAAGATAACCCACAGCGCTTCGGTTTCGAAGGATGGAAACAAAGCCTGGGCACAAACACCGACGACGCCCATCGCGGTCTGGATAAGTGTACACTGAAGTCCAGATAGATAGAGTCCGTCAACTTCGTCATGGTACTTTTGACGAGTATTATGTACTGGTTTCGTCAAGCAACAGAGATAATTTCATCGTGGCAGAGTATGGGAAATCCATCCATGTAGTTCGCAGATATCTGCCTCAGAGAGCAACAGTCATGGTATCCAAGTCTTATATCATGACACCACATTCACACATTTCAGAGACTGAAGGGGGCAAAACTCATTGAACTTCTACGACTATCAATCAGTGCTAGACATGAAGCCACTTGACCTCGTCATAAGCGCGTTGTGTGCCGTCTGTTTCTTCCTCTGCAGGATCCGTCTTTCCTCGCTGCGCCTACACTCTCCTGTGATATGCCCATTTCGCAAGGCCCTTCCTTTCTCATCCGCCCGCCCAGTGCGCGCGAGTCTTCTTTCCGATGAAGGAAAAGATACTCCGACGAAATCGCATACAAGTATGGCCTAGAGCAGAAAGCCTTCAGAAAGGCTAAAGGCTCTTCCTTTCCCGACCCACCTGATCACTTGACCAGGTTGGTTCGTCCGAGTTGGGATGTGGCCGACTCCGAAATGTGTATTGACGTTGTTCATTTCCCCGTCTCTCATTGCTCTCGTTTCCCCGTTGAAGGATGAAATCAAACTCCGGGTTCCATCTGAGGGAAACTCCTTCTACATGACTTTTAGGTCGCCAATGCGCTTTCTATGCGCGGCGTACATGACAATGAGGACTCCCGCCTTCTCTCTAATCCAGCTTTCCGTCGCGAAAATCAAAGTCCAGAAGATAACAGCCAAGGGGTGGGTGAAGTGGTTGAATAAGGGGTTGCAGTTTCGTGATGTGATATGGTGTGCTGGCAAGGGGTATTGGGGTAAAATTAGTCCTGGGGTGGTGGTGCAAGGGTGTCTATATACACGCGAGGGAGCTCCGTGTCTTTCGATGCTGTGTTGTGGCAAGAGCTGGGATTGGCTGTTCTCTCTCTCCTCCGTTTGACGCAGATCCTGGTTTCGGTAGAGAAACCGGCTGCTCCAGGATATGTGCTGGGCTTGGGGGTTGGTTGGTTGTGAATAATCAAACAAGTCGAAATACAGCGTCAGCCTCAAGCTTTTCAAAGCTCAAGTCTGCGCCATGACGCCGGAGGCACCGCCAAGCTGACGCTTGACCTGTTCGCGTGCCCAGCGAGCGGTCTCGATGGTTCGGGGCTGGAACTCGCGGTTGGTCTTGGTCTCCTTGATGAGCGCAGTGAGCCACTCCTGGCGGAAGACGTCGACAAGCTCGCCGTTAGGGTAGGCCTCAGCAAGGTCGCCAATAACGCCCATGGATGCACGCATGAGAGCCTCGCTACGGTTCATGTCGCTGGCAATCATGTTCAACAGCTGGAAGATCGAAGGCACGTATTGCTGAAGAGCAGGAGCTGCAGAAATGGGTTAGCGGATAGAACAGAAACAGGATCAAAATCATGATTAGATGAGACTTACTCTTGCCACCGGACTTCATAGCTCCGATGATACCACCCCAGGCATCCATGATACCCTCGCGAAGAGAGATGACGTAGTCGTACATCTCGTACGGGCCCTCGGGGCCGGCGTTGACAGTCGCCGCCTGCTGCAAGACCTGAGCGATGACGGACAGGTATGTCTCAAAGTGGCCGCCAATGGCGCCAGCAATGTCGCCGAAGCACTGCAGGATAGCAGGCTTGAACTGGTTGCTCAAGGCGGTGCTCTGTGAGAAATGTTAGCGAGGCCTCACTTACACGTACAATGCCAACCCCGTGTCGCATCCACATAATGATGGATGACAACACTTTGAGTGCCGATTGGCGGTGATAACGTACCTTGAGGTTGTGAAGCAGGTGGTTCATGAAGTTGTCGCAGTACGGCTGGCTGCGCTCGCCAAGGGATCGCGTCAGATCGCTGACAAGACCGATAGCCATGGAGCACAGTGCGGGCTCCTCCTGGTTTGACAGAGCGTTGTAGAGGAAGGGAGTGAAAGCCTCCATGTACTTGGAGAAATCCTCCTCCATGGCGTTGGCCAGAGCGCTGATGGTAGCGAAGATACCATCGGGAACGCTGGACTTGCTGCCGACGGTGCTCAGAATCTGGAGCAGGGTCTGCATAATTCTGTCGCCCTGGGGAACAATCTCCTTGTCGAGTCTCTGGATGATGGCCTGGAGAACGGTGCACAAGCTAGTTTGCATCTCCTCCAGCATGATCCTGTCCTCAACACTAACGACCTGGGTCTGCATGGGAACGGTACCCTCTAGGCGCTCGATGACGACGCCGGAAAGGGAGGCGATGGGCTGCATGCTCTCGCTGGCGGCATTCTGCACGAAGACGTTGAGAACCTCGTAGGCGGCGGTGCGGACGTACGAGTCGCAATCGGGGCGGGCCGTGAGACCAAGCAGGTTGGTAACACTCTGGTTGAAGTGAGGAGTCAGAGGGTTCTGGGCGGCACCAAGGTCGCCAGAGAAGCGCTCGGCCAAGTTCATCAGGGCCCAGCAGCACGAAGATGCTATCTTTGCGCTGCTCATGAGGCCGTTGAACAGGGAGCGAATGAGAGGGTCGAGGTGCTGGTTAGGGTCGATACTGTCGGACACGCTCTCAGTGATGCGACCAAGGGCATAGGCAGTCGAGTCCTTGACGTGCAGGGAGCTGTCGTCCATCATGCCGATAAGGATAGGAAGAGCCTGCTTGACGATGGGGTCGAGGACCTTCTCATCGGGGCCATCCATGATGGCGCCGAAAGCAGAAACGGCGGCATCACGGTGGTGCCAGTCTTCGGCACGCAGGTTGCCCTCAACGAATTGCAGCACGGGGCTGATGATAGCGGCACCGATGGCCTGAGCGTAGAGTTGAAGACACTGGTAGGCGGCGCGGGCCAAGTTGTACTCGTCATCGGCCGCATCCTCGTCCTGCTTGGTCAGAAGCAGAAGGAGAACGGGCACAACCTCGTTAGCTGCTACGCGAGCGAAGTTGTAGAAGGGTCTCATCTGGTCGGCGCTCTCGACCTGGGCGTTGTCGTCCTCGATACCGATCTCCTCCTCGCAGACGGTGCTCCAGAATTCAACAGCCAGCTTGGCAACGTCCTCGTCCGAAGACTTCATGCCCAGAATGGTAAGACCGAAGAGAGCCTTCTCCATGTAGAAACGCATGTTATCGTAGTAGAGACCCATGATGCGGTTAAGGCATCCAAAGGCGCCCTGCTGTATCCGGGAGTCATCGGCCTGGGTGGCCTCGCAAACGACCTGCATGATGTAGTTGCGCTCGCCCTCGTGCTTGAAGTTGTTGCCAACAAACTCGAGCGAGTCGCCCAAGGCTGTGATTGCGGCCAGGCGAACCTCAAGGCTCGTCTCCTCCTTGCGGGCACCCTGAACGACGGCGGTCAGGATGGCGTTGGAGTGAGCAATGAGAGCCGTTCGCAGATCGGGATCTTGGCTTTCGCAGATGTAACCGATCGTGGTCAAGGAGGCCTGCTTCTGGTGTTCGCCACCCTCGCTGATGTTCTTAACAAGGATGCCCATGAGGTCCTGCCACTGACTTCTCGGCAGCTCGATAGAAGCGATGGAGGAGATGACCTGAGCAGCAGCCTGGCCGGCCTGGGAGTTTGAGGAGCCGAGGGTCTGCAGGGTCAAGTTCTTGACCTGCGTCTTCGTCTCTTCGTCGGTCTGTTGGAGCCATTTTGCCTGGAGCTCTTGGTGACGGGCAAAGTCACGGGCAGTGAAAGCGTTCTTCAGGGCGAGACCTGCGGCGGCACGAATGGAGCCATCGGCGTTGTCGTTTGCAAGCTCTTGGACGAGAGTTGCGAGGTATAGGGGCTGTTGGGAAGGATGGTTAGCAAATTTGCCAGCGGCGGTGGGGGGAGGGGGGGACTCGGGATGCAAAAGTGGGCGGGCACGTACGAAGTTGTTGTCGGCTGCTTGTGTAAGTTGCTGCTCGGCGGCGTTGCGCAAGTTCGCGTCTGTTCAGAATGTTAGCATGGCCATGAGGGTTGTGGCAGTTTGTTGATGCGCGATGTGAGGGCGGAAGCCAAGAAGAGCAGGTTCTGTTCACATTGCCCTGGCGACAATTTGGGGGAGAAAGGAGGGGGGGGATAGGATTTGCTGGCGATGCAGAACCTAGCAGGCGCAGTGAAGAACGAACGAGACCAAATGACGACGAGGACGCGAAAATAGCTTACCTGGCGACAGCGAATTGGCCAAAACTTGGTTGATCTCTGAGCCCGACATGTTTGCCGCTCTCAATGTGTGGTGGTTTGAAGGAGGTAAGGCTGAGCCAGTGCCGATGTTTGGAGAGGTTCGGAGGGGGGCTCGTTGACAGGTTGCACGTGTCAGGAGGTGGGAGGGAAAGGGTTCAGCAAGGCACCGCAGCTGAGGTCAGAGCAAAAGCGGGAGACGCGGGGGTGTTTTGCGGCGGCGGGTGGTCTAGGCAGAGAAGACAGGTCCAGAGGTTTGGTTTGGTTGGCGTAAGGTGGTGTGTGAAGCGGGCGCCAGGGGCAGGGTCGGCAGTGCGTTGAGAGAGCAGCGACCTTGGGAGAGTTGGTAGGCGAGCTGGGAGGATGGATGGGTGAGAATGACCGGAACCGAGCGAACGGACGGCTGAGAGGGAAAAAGGAAGCGAGAGAGAGAATGTGCCTGTATTGTATCTGTGTGTGAGAGAGATGACAAAAAAAGGATTCGCTCAGGATTCCGAATTAAAATGATACGCCAAAGACGATGTCTCGTGGTAAGGCCTTTTGCAAGAATTAGAGGGCGTACCGTAAAGAAAAGATGGTTGCGACAATGAACAGGCGCAGAAACCAGGTGGTGAGTAATGTGAGGATTTTTATGGTTTTATTTATTTCCCAGTCTCTTCCCTTTGGGTTGGTGAAGGAGAGGAAAAAATAGGAGCGGGACCTTGACGAGGTTGTTGACGATCTCAGGCTGCCCAGTTACAGTGTTGAAATGGCCCGCTATGGTAAGGTACGCAGTTCTGGGGTGCCGTAATAAGGTCAGGTAGGCAGGTACCTCTGCCAGGGACATGAAAAGCAGCAGGAGCGATAGAGGAGAGCGGGCAGGACGGGAAGGGGGGAATGACGGTGACAGCGGGAGCATTAGAGACAGCATACAATGGGCGGTGAATACGCATAATCCCCTGGGAAAAGGCACCTCAGGTAGCAGTAGTGGATGTCTACTCGTCACCTCTACTGTTTTTTAGTTCATCTTGTTGCTTAGGTGCAGCAAGGTCTCGCACCTTCTTCTCTACTACTGATACCTACTGACGGAGTACCTCATGGACAACATCTTACCTTCCATACCTTACAGTGCGGGACATACAGCTCCAGGAGGTACCCGTCATCCATCCAATGGAAATGCAGAACCGCCACTTTCTACAGGCTGAGGAGGTGACCCGACAGTGGGCAGCCGATAGGGGAACAAGGGCAAAAAAGAAACGACTGAAAAAAAAAAATTAAGACGTCGTTAAATGAGTGTGGGGAAGGAGAGAGGTTTCTGATGCACGAAACCGAGGAGGGGTCGTTTCCGTCTGCTTCTAGCTTCGTCCGCTTCCTGCACTCTGGAAATTGTTGCCTACCTTCCTATGACTTGAACGGACGAGGAAGGCACGGAAACAAGAAACACTCCTTCCCCCTTACTTTCTATGTCTGAAGCCATTTTCACATCTTCAACGGCACTGCAAGTCCGTTTGAAGTGTTGCTTTTCCGGCGTCGCTCTGGATCGTTCACAAGGCAGCCAGGGGACATGCTGAACTTTCGGCCAAAATATGTATCAACCGAGGGCGGGGAGGGGCAGAAAGTGAATCAAAATAATGAATGAGGCACTCTGTTTTTTCCTTTCCTATTGCGGCATACCTTTGGCACCGTGTGGTCCCGCTTCGCCTGTACGTATCCGATGGTTGCCGGGAACCAAGTGGAAGTTAGGCGCTCATCAACCTGTACCTGAACTCAGGGCATTACTGCACCATAAAATAAGTCTCTCCAGATCCTTGAATATGGCGTCTCCTGTATTTGCTCCATCTAAACCCAGATTCACCTCACCAACACTGAAAAGACAGACAGTGAGGCTAACCTCATCAGGGCAGAAACCCCACACAATGGACGGGGAGACTCACAATGGGGCGTCAGGGCTGCATGCGCATGGCGTTGCCGGGCTGCCTTTTGCCCCTTCGCTTCGTTCCCTCTCAACGTCAAGAGTCAGCAGCTATGTTTTCCTGACAGAGACAGTCGTGGAGAATGCATAAAATCAAAAGTGAAATGGTTCTTTGTTCGCCGGACTCAAAACTCCAGCACAACACAAAATACATGTTGTCCCCCTTGCCCTTGATCAGCCAGGTCGATGGTAGGTAATGGTCAGCAGCCCAATCTAACGCTGCCCCTCTTCTCGGCCCATGTTCCGTGCCTACCTTGCTTCACTACCTAGCTGAGCTGACTAGGTATCCGGACGGGAGCACGGGAAGATAGAATGGAAAAAGTACCGCCGGGATTGAGATAAAGACCACATTTGGGGGTGCCTTGAGACGACTACTCGTTTGCTTACCGAGCCCAAGCAATGTAAGTGCGTAAGGCTTGCTGGCTAATTACTGCTTTGTGTGGTTGCTGCCGGTCCGGCTGAGTGACAGCCCCCATCCGAGCCCGCAAAAGGTCAGCCCGACGTCATCTCCTTCCCAGGCACCTGGATCCGAGCGCCTGCCTTGGCCTCAAGTTGAACACCCCGCGATGCACGTTGCAAATTTTGGGTCATCTGACTGTTGTTTCGTGGGCACGAACCAGTGAGGTCTCGATGAAATAGAATCCATATTGGCCTGCTAAAGGCTGGTCAAAGTACCTACTTGGTGATAAAACCAGTGTCAATATTGGTCAAAGGGGAACCACGAGTGGCTCATCAACTACTCCTCGTGACATGGTCTGAGACGTTCTAATAGTGTAAACGTTCTTTGAATAGATCCACTGCTATATTCTTCGGGAGCAAACACTTAGACTAGCTCTTAGGCTCACCTGGTATCTCATAGTGTAAGTACCTACATGCGTCGTGAGGTTTGGAAAACACCCCGAGCTGCAACGGGTAACTGCTAGTCTCAATCCAACATCCGTTCATGACATTAGTTTCCTCATCCGCAACAGTATTGAAGGGTGCCAAGAGGATCACGATTCGAATTAATACTCTGCCATACCGCAGTCATCTGTGATCCACATTACCCATGCCTCCTTGTGCGTGTTACTTGAGTGACTAAACTCACCGTAGTGGAGGGGGGCGTAGTCAGGATCAAGAGCAACCAAGCCTTATAAAGCAGAGACTCGCGGCCGCCACCTCATAGATGTAAGGATAACGGAGATGCAGCTTGCGCTCCAAAGCCTTGATTGTGTGAAGTAGATCTATGTTGTCGATCCAAGTGAAGCCAGCCGGCTTATGATCAGAGAAGCAGAGCGTCATTCCTATTTGATACCTACTACTACAGCAACCTGCCGTTACATTGTACCTCTTTCCCGTCGTTCGAAGATGAATACTTCCATAACAATAAGGAAGTGGTCTCAAATGTTGCCTTTCGAAACTCCAACCTAAGTCCGTCCTCATACTCTCGTCAGCCGCCAGAACTATATCGCTCGGAATATTAGACGATCACACTGGACACCGCCGTGAGTTTTTCATCTATGGCTCACAATGGTGTGCTTGAATAGAAAAATTAGGCGTTGATCACCTACTTTGATATTAATGAGGAATCTCCTCTGATATGACAAAATTAAGGACAAATGGCTTAGAAAGGGGAAGGCTACCAGTGTCATGAGCAAAAACTGATTAACTTAGAACCCCGAGTGGAACTTGGTTCTGTATACCGGCGCTCGATGGGCACCGGCCTTGAAGCCTTCCACAGCCTCGATCAATTGATAGTAAAGCGAACACGAACCATGACTAGATCATGAGCCCTGTACATCTACTCATACTCCATCAGGTCTACCAGTCCTGTTTCAAACTACAACAAAAGATGCCCCATCCTCGGGGAGATGAGAAGAACAGTCTCAGACCTATAAAGACCCTCCTACCATGCCATATCTATTTTTCGCTCGCCAGGCTACCAACGAAGGCCCAGGTGGAAGAGGAGTAATGCGGTTTGGTGCGAAGTCAACGACCTGACGTCGTGTTGACATTGGCTATATACTCTCCATACCAGATCGCGGCAGAGCTCTAGGGCAGGTTCTCAAAGCACATCCCCTAACAACCCCCTTCTTCTCCCTGATGTATTCATCTCATGATACGGTGTAGGCGGCGAATAGAGTGTGTTAATAGGTAGATATATCACGTTACATGTGTAAACAGCCTAGTGATAAGCCCTGGGCGAGTATAACAGTGTCCAAGTCGGGTCACGTATAGCTGCCTTCGGACCAGAAAGACTGGATGTCCTTCCTATACCATCTTGTCTTCACCATTCACAACGATGGAGACCAACCAACGAGGTGCTTGCTGAGCTCCATTTGCCTTGGCTCGTGACTGTCTTTATACGTGGACATGAAGGCACCTGAATGGCTGCGTTCCGAGAAGTGAGACCTGCCAGCAACCCGATTCAATAAGGAAGCTTGTAATGTCGTAGAAAGAGAGGCTGTATGCGAGAGTTGGAGAGGAGTCCGCGTCTTCCATTATCGTCAGCCCACCTTCAACTCCGATTTGGTCAATGAAAGGGAGATTTATCCGGCATGGTTTGAGACGTGGTTTCCACTAACATAACTATTCAAGATGAAGGGGGGGGGGGGGGGGGAAGACCCCTCGGCCATGCTGCCACATCACCGGCCATCGACATAGTATCATCTCATCATACATGCCATTCATTTATCCTTTTGTTTTGTGACTATCTCTCTTCCCCCCTGGATATGCATTTTGAACCAAACTTTTCTCATGTCCCTATATGCTTGAAAAACAAAACAATAACCTGTTGCCATATAGCCCTTCCCTTACAAGCCGTTCGCCTTCTCTTCCAGGACGGACACAACATTCGGTACTTCGCCGTTGGTTCCGTTCGTTGACTCGAGGTCCAGCTCCTGGCTCATGGATCTTGAGGGAATGGGCTTGCCAATGATGGGGCTACCGGGGCGGCTGCCGACGAACTGTGATTTCGATTATTAGTACTCGACTACACCATGTAAAGATGTACAGTGGACTCGACTTACGTTGCTGGCGGCACTCAACAAGGCCGTCAAAGAACTCTGGACGACATCCTCGTGGATACCGATACCCCAGTACTTCTGCTTGGTGCCCGTGGCCGTGCACTCAATGTACGTGGCGGCCTTGACATCACGACCGGCACCAATGGCGTGCTCCTTGTAGTCCTCGACATCCAGGGTGACGCCCACGCTCTTGAGGGCGTTGGCTAAGCTGGAAATGGGACCGTTTCCGCGGCCGCGCAGCTTGTACTCCTTGCCGTCGATGGAGACGACGCCCTCAAACACACGCTTGAGGTTCTTTGTGTCCTGGGTCTTGCCGGGCTGGGGCGGCGCAGGGGACTGCGAGCGGTCGGGTGCGATGCTGTAGTCGACAATGGTGAAGCGCGGGTTGTCACGGAGGTAGTACGTCGACTCGAATAGGTCCGTGATCTCGTCCGAGAGGAGCTCGCGACCGAGCTGGTCGGCCTTGTCCTGGACGACCTTTGAGAAGGCGACTTGCAGGCCGCGGGGGAGGTCGAGCTGGAGCTTGCGCAGGATGATCCAGGCGGCGCCGCCCTTGCCGGACTGGGAGTTGACGCGGATGATGGCCTCGTAGGTGCGGCCAATGTCGGTGGGGTCGAGGGGCAGGTAGGGGATCTGCCAGTGCTCGTCGTTGGACTTGACGGTCGACTCGCGGACCTGGAAGCCCTTCTTGATGGCGTCCTGGTGGGAGCCGGAAAAGGCGCAGACGACGAGGGAGCCGCCGTAGGGGGCGCGGGGGTGGACGGGGATCTTGTTGCAGACCTCGACCATGTCGATGACGCGGTTCAGGTCCGAGAAGTCGACGTTGGGGTGGACGCCCTGCGTGTACAGGTTCAGGCCGAGAGTGACGAGGTCCACGTTTCCGGTGCGCTCGCCGTTACCAAAGAGGCAGCCCTCGACACGGTCGGCGCCAGCCATCTGGGCCAGCTCTGCGGCGGCGACGGCGCATCCGCGGTCGTTGTGGGGGTGAAGGGAGACGGCGATCTTCTCGCGCTCGGTGACGTTTCTGCAGAAGAACTCAATCTGATCGGCGTAGACGTTGGGGGTGGACATCTCGACGGTGGCGGGGAGGTTAAAGATGATGGGGACCTCGACGGTGGGCTCCCAGGCGGCCTTGACGGCCTCGCAGATGCGGACGACGAACTCGGGGGAGGTGTCGGAGAAGGTCTCTGGGCTGAACTCGAACTGCCAGTTTGTGCCGGACTGCGAAGGGTCGTCCTTGGTCAGGGAGCGCACCAGCTTGGCGCACTTGACGGCGAGCTCAACGCTCTCGTCCTCGCTGAAACCAAACACTACCCTGCGGAAGCACTCGCTCGTCGCGAGGTAGATGTGGACGATGGCGTTCTTGGCACCCTTGAGGGACTCTACTGTTCTCCTGATGAGGTCCTCACGGCAGGGGGAGAGGACTTGGAGGTATACATCGTCGGGGATGGCGCCGGGGGTCTCGATGAGGCGGCGGGTGAAGTCGAAGTCGGTTTGCGAGGCAGAGGGGAAGGATACTTCGATTTCCTTGTAGCCCAAGTCGCACAGCATCTTGAAGTAACGCCATTTCTCGTCACCGTTCTGTGTAAGGGGTCCATGTTAGTGCCACCGCTTCGAGACATTTGGAGGGGGCCGTGGAGCAGACATACCATTGGGTCAACCAAGCTCTGGTTGCCATCGCGCAAGTCGGTCGACAGCCAGCGCGGGGCTTTTGTGATGGTCTTGGAGGGCCATTGACGGTCCGGGAGGTTCAGAGCCGGGAAGGGCTTGTATTTCTTCCACGGTTCCTTGAGCCTGGCATCAGAGCAATGTTAGTCTGAAATCTCCAAGGCGAATTTGTGTCGAGTTCATCGTGTGGTTTTTGGGCGGCAATTGAGTCACCTACATGGGCATCTTGGGCGAGTGCGGGGCAGATTTTCAGGTCGTGATCGGAGGGGCGGATCTGGTCCTGGTGGGATGGCGTCACTGTCTGGTTTGGGGGAAACGGGTGAGAGAGAGAGAGAGAGTATCTTGACCAGCGGGAAGAAGCAAAAGGGTCAGAAGCTAAAGAGGGTGGGTATTTGTAGAAGAACAGTCGATGTGATTGTAATTCAGAGTCAGGGGTGGAAGGGAAGGATAGGAAAGGGAAAAAAGGAATTGAGTCACAAAGTTCGTAGTCGCAAAGATCCGGGGACTACGAGCACGGAGGACGTGGAGAGCCATGGCCGGCCCCCCCCCCCCCTCCTCCACCATAAACGGCATTAAGGGAAGGGAACGGCCCAAAGGTGTATGCATGTACCTCACACGCTGCCTATGATCAAATCTCTCGCTATTACTTTTATGTTGTTCTGCATTTTTGCTTTGCTGGATTGGATAGAATCTTGTCATTAAAGCGGCCATTCGCATGTCTAGACTTTCCCATCACTCCACTTACTGCCGTTGCCTGTCACTGTATGGCACAACTGAACGCACCTAGAAGACTTCAATCCCGTCCCGCATGCCGGCCGGGGAAAACAGTACAAGGCACCATCAAGGCAAGTTTTCAACTCATTGGATGGATGTACATGCAGTCTGCCCTTTCCCGCAGCGCAGGGCCGCAAATCGGTGCCCAGCTCCCTCGCATTGGACGAAGGCAGTTGCACCAGCCGCAATTGCCAAATAATTTTTTTTTTTTTTTTTTTTTTTTTCACTTCTCTTAACCCAAAGTAAAAAAAAAATCTTTTTTACTTTTTTTACCCTCCTTCGCCCTTTCTCCAAATTCAATGTCAAGGCGGGGCAACGCCCGTGCCCACAGACCCCACATTACGCCCTCTGGGACGTCCTCTGGACGACATTCAACGGTTCTGATTGGCTGGTGTCACCGGTTGCGGATGGCGGGGTTGGAAGTTGCGCAACAGTAGGCGGGCAGCAACCGTCCACGGCGGGCAGGCACGCTGGACACCCAGCAATGCTGTCATCGCGGCCAATTGTAGAGCAAAACGGCTATTACTCGGCCGTCACACCAACACTTGTCTGCATCTACCCAAGTAGGTACTTTATGTAAGGTGTTCGGAAATCTATCAATTCCGCCCTGGCCTTCGTCTGATTTCTTCGTCGTGATAGAGGCTGCATAAACTGACTCGTTCTCTCCATCTTGGGTAGGTACTCGAAGAAGACGGTCACGCCTTGTAAAGCTCGGCCGCACAATGCCCTTCCAGAACAATTGGAACCCCCTACAGCTACAGGCTCGCTGTTCAATCTGAAAGCCAGATATGATAATAAACAGTCGTTGAACGTATGCCGAACCTAACCGGCCGTGTAATCCAAGCCCATCTCCGAACATCGCTCGCAAAATTACTCAAGTTTTCCGCAAAAACCCCACGGTCAACTTATCGTGTGCCAGGTGGTGGCCCGGAAAGAAGTCGGTGATGGGGCGGACGGGTCCACTACGCTCTTAGTCCCGGCCGATGACCGGCTCGGTTTGCATCGCACGTCCAATCCCCCTTCACCGCGACTCTCTCCACGATCGGTGAGGCTGATCGATGCAACCAAACTTTCCAATGAGAGAGGTTGGATTTGACTTGATGCGGCTGACTCGGAGCTTCAGACTTCTGGGGTCTCTCCAAAAAGCCGATGGTTTCCAGAGGTCGTTGGTTGATGAGATGATTTGCGATCTGGGATATACAACACGCCCCTTCCCCACAGACGGTACTTGATACGGTACCTAGTCATCATTTTCCGCCTTAAGAGATGAGAGTAATCCTGAAGCCCTCCTCAAATATGCGACCTCGACTCCCAATGTAATTCCCTACTCCAACTACAAGAATTTGGCAACGCAGCACACATCATCTTCCAGGTTTCGATGGTGATGAAAGCAGCCACTCTTGTGTCACTCCAGCCGTTTGGCAAACTTGGCCACGCCAGCTCCGTCATGGGCTGAGTCACAGCTGAACCAGATGTCTCAATCTCCGCACATCCACTTGCGACTTCCTCATTCGAGAAAGTCGTCGGCGGCCAGCAACGTCGTCTAGCAAGTGTCACCCCAGGCACCATGAGTAATCAGAATGCGGAGTAGGTAGCTGAGGAGCCGCTTTCCGATGTCTTCTTTCAGTGCACGTACTCCGTATACTGTTGTTAACTGAGAAGGCGTACAGCAACGGGGACTAGGGTACGTTGAGAATTGATAACAGCTTCGTCACGTTATCTAGGGTGTAGATGAGGTCACGCAATGGTCATTGGGAAGCGAGAAGTTTGTTTGAAATCCGATTGACGTCTTCGTCTAAGTAGGTCTATCTTCATGACAGGCGGATGCTATTTACAACGACAGGGCCACATCGATCTGCTGCTTTGTCTCGCAGTGGGAGATGTGCTCTGCGTGTGGGGGGATATATACGTCCAACAATTAGACAAAATGTCTTCCCAGAAAACCTGGGGAGACCAGAAAAAACTGCCCGAGACAACCAGCGACAGAAAGTGCGTCCAGAGTCCACCTTTCCATCTCATGTGTTCAGCCCCAAAGAGTTGGTGTGTGAAATATGTACACAGTTAGAAGAGAGCGAGCCATTAGAGAAAAGGCATCGGCCGTGAGAAGCATGTCCATGTCGATCTGATCCTGATGATCCGCAAAAAAAGAGATGGTAAAAAACACTGCGCTTTTCCCCGCTTGGTACCGTTGACGCCCAAAGATTTGAAAATCATGTCCACTTCGGATCTTTCGTGGGGTATCTTTCTTCTTTCTACCACGTGAAACTCTCCTCCACAAAGTCAACCACTGTGCCCTCGTCTTGCACCTCTCTCACCGCAGATCTCACGTCATCAGCGAGAGCACCGGGGCCGCAGATGTGGACGCACATGGCGCCCTGCTGCTCCGACACCTCACGCTTCATAATCAGAGGAATGTTGGGGCGGCCAGGGAACATCTGGACTGTGTTGGATGCCGAAACAATCTGTTGAGAGTTCTGAGGGCGAGTGATGTATAGCTGGATACGGAGGATGTCCTTTCGGTTGGGGAGGCGAAGGATAGTATCCATCCAGGGACGAACCCACTCGAGAGCTTCGTAGTCACGGACGATCCAGACGAGGGTGATGCGTCTCGTGGCAACGCTGCCGTTGTTGTAGCCATCGATGAGGGGCTTGAGGTAGGAAATACCGTGAGTGATGCCAGTAGCGCCGGCGAAGAGGACCGCGTGACCATACGAGTCGAGCGAGTGATGGCCACTGTAGGGACCTTCAACGCAAGCCTTCATGCGAATAGCGCGGTCACCGCTCTGGCGGGCAACGTTGTAAAGATCACGAGTGAAGCCACTCTGAGCACCGATAATGAAAGAGATGGAGGTCGTTGTGTTCTTCTTGTCAATGGCAGTGAGCGTAGCCTTCTCCTCGTCCACTCCAAGAGGCAGCGAGCGGTGGTCAGGAATATGCTCAACCCAGCCGATGGAGAAGGGGTGGCAATCCCAGGGGCGGATGTCCTTGAATCTCAGGTAGGCGTGAGTGCCAGGCTTGACGTCGACGTAGCGAGGAAGGTTCATGGTGACACGAGTGCACTCGCCAGGAACGGCCTCGACAATGGCATCGGTGGTACCGCGGTCAGACCAGTTCATGTAAGCGACACGAACAATGCGGGCCATACGCTCAAGGAACCAGAGAATGAAGATAGCAATCATCCAGGGGAGTTGAGGAAGGCCACCCGCAAGACCGGCGACGGCGCAGTGGATATAGGTCATCAGGAAGATGAAGAATGCGAGGATGATGTGGACGTTGAGGAAAGTCTCGTAGAAGGCGTGGCGAACGGGCGAGAACGACAAGATCATGATGACAATGAGAGCGAGCGTACCAGCCATGCCCGAGCCGATGAAGAGCTCGTTGGACATCCTATGCCAAACGCCATCCCATCCGCTGTCGGCGATCTGGACAATCAACCAGGCAATAGTGTGAAGGACAGCCTCGATGACAGACATGCGGCCAACCCATCGGTGAAGAAGGTTGTAGGTGTCGAAGCTAACGTGAAGCATGCCGATCAACGGGTTGTTGCGGCCGGCAAGAATGATGAGCGGCACCATGTTCACGACGGAGAGTGTGCCGGAGCGACCACGGAGTTCGGCGCAGAAAGAGTACAGGTTGGCATTCTCCCAGTTCAGGAAGAACATGTAGATCATGTTGCTGGCGATATAGAATCCGAGGATGACGCTGTGCATGCGAGAAGGCAAGGTGCCGATGCCGATAGCGCTCGAGAGCTTGATCTCCTTGTTGTGGCGCTTGTTCCAGAGAGGGGCGTACATGAGATGTTTCTTCAAGCTGGGCATCCAGTTCCACTGAGCCGTCTTCCAGTAGTTTTGCCTCTCACCCTCAACCGACATGGCCGAGACATGACGAAGCTGGGCCCAGAGGATACGGCTGATGGTGATAACCAGGACGACAATTGCCATTCCACCAAAGCTAGCCCAGAGCATGTCCTTGAACAGCATGTTGACGGGCTGGTTTACACCAGCAAGGTTGGAGTGGTAAGGAGAGATGGTGGAGGTGGCCTCAGCCGCCCCCGTTGTGGCAGCGGCATGAGCACGTTGTTGAAGGATCTGGGTGGGGATAAAATCCGCCACCAGGCCGGCGATCCTGCGCCGGTGAGAGTCCATCTGGTCGGATGTGTTGTTTGTGTTTGCTGTAAATCTTAAAAGTCGAGTACGAAAGGTGAAGGAGTGTTCGTTTCTCCCGAGGACGTGAGCTAGATAGCCTCGTTTGGTTGGGCTAGGCTGAATTGCTAGAACGGTCCGGCAGGCGCGAGAGCGAGAAGTCAGACTGTTATCGAGAAGGGCCGTTCGGCTACAATGTCATTGTGCTTCGGGACGAGAGCGAAATGACAAAGAAAGAACGGGATAGCAGGCCTGTTCCGAATAAGTGAAGCGGAAGCCTTTGTAAGTATCAGCACAGTGTCGACGGTGACGTGTGATGAGTCGAGGTACTGCAGGAGACCGAGTCACTGAGGAATGCGTCCAACCTCGAGGTGAGTGATGTGCGAAAGCTGAATGACGGAACGTCAAGTCAACCAGGGGAATAAAAATCCGGATGGTCGTTGCGTCGATACCCTTGTGCTGATCGTTTGCCTGGAAGCGAGGGCGGTCGGTGTATTGGCGATCCAAATGAGGTCAAGGTCGATCTGAATCTGGCCGAGCAGCAGCCGGTTGAACAAATTGAGAAAAGGCAGGTGGCTGAAGTTGACGTATGAGAAGACGGGGGGACGAAGCAACGTCAATATATTGTGCGTCTCTCAGGTGGTCCTTCGCAGTATCTCGTGCCGCGTCCTTTTCGGAATCGAGGAGCCGGAATCCCTTTTGTCGAGTGTGGAGAAGTTGAGTGGGTGAATGATGGGGATTTTCAAAAAAGCTGAAATGCCCGGATTTGCTGGATTGCTGGATGACGAAAATGAAGTAAAACAAGACAACGGAGACGTTGAAAATGTCTTGAATGTGATGCGTAGCGCGAGCTTTTTTGGTTGTCTTGGAATGAGAGAAAAAACGAGTGTACACCGCCGCTGACGGAGTTGGATTGAATGGGATTGAATGGGCGTGGGTTTGTTCGATATTCGAAGGCAGGACCGAGCGCTGATTTGCCGAAAGGGAGGGGAAGGGGGTGTGTGATCAACAAGCGAGTATTCTCACGTGGTTTTAGTGAATGTGGAAAATGTTTTCAAGGAAGGTGCAAACGGTGCAAAAGAGCAAGAAAAAGAGCGTGAGGGAAGGAAGGTGCTGTGAGGGTGGTGATGTGGTTGTAAGTTCCAGAGTGAGGTTGGAAGGGTCGGGTTCAACGGTTGTTGTTTCCGTTTTTGCCTGGCGTTTGGTGGGTGGTGTTCGTCCAATGACCTCAGATGTTCAGCTCCCCCTGCTGTATGTTTCGCGCTCTCTGCTCTTTCTTTCGTTGCTCAGTCCTTTGTTCCTCGAAACAAGTCCAAATCGGTATCCACCAAAGAAGAAGAATACGTGTAACGTCGTCGAGTGTTGTCCAGCCTCTCTTTTGCAAAGAAGAAAAAATAGTCGAATTCCAGAATTCCAGTCGAAAGCGAACCGTCTCACCGAAAGGAGACCGAAGAGAGTCAGCGTGACAACGGGCGAGGAGAAACAGAGAGTGGTTGGGATCACCGGGCGTGGAGAGGGCGATTAAGGTACTTTAAAGAGACTGGCTGGGCCATGAAGGACCTCCTGCGAGCCACGACGAGGCCGGGGGGCCCACGGTAGCGCCGCCGAGAGGCTCCTCTCCTCCTACTAGGTAGGCGTTGGCTTCTCTTGGGGCGGCCTGGACTGGATTTTCTGGGCTCTAGCTGGGAAGGGCAACATGGTCCATTCCCAATTCCCCCTGGATCTGAGGTGGCGTGCAAGGGCAAACGGGAATGACTGGATCGACTGGACCTCACAGCCCACGCTTGACTGGTTTCTGCCAGCTTCTTGTTCATCTATTCGCAGGTACACGCAGGCTCCAGCACTCCGAGCTGGCTTCGGCAAGTATCCGTTACCAAACCAGGATACAGATACAGACAGATACGGGGACTCCTCTGCGCCAATAACCTGCCGAGCATTCTCACGAACGAGACGAGGAACCAAGGTCGGGCATGGCATGGTATGGCACAGCTTGGTACCTGCGTGGCCCTCACATATACGGTGCGCTAGCCATGTACCCCTTTTCCACTCCGCGGCTACGTGCGACTGCCTTGTCAGCTTGATACCGATTCCAGTCCTACCACCTCAACCGTATAGAGTACTACAGACACGCAATTCTCAACTCAATGGTCAAAAAGAGGAGCAAATCCAAGGGTACCAAGACCACATCTGCCCACCGAGCCGTCAGTCTAACCCTATTCCGATCCTATGGTTGCTAGAATGGAATCACTGCGCCTTGCACATCGACCCACGTACCGGTGTTGCTCATGCCAGTGCCAACTGATGACCCCGGCGGAGATGGCGAATGGAGCACGGAAAGCAAGTCAATGATGCAGGAACAGGAACAACCCAGGAAAGCAAAGGGACTTCGCACTTTGTGCAAGACTGAGGTGAGAGTGGGATAAAAGGAGGGGGTCATGGCCAGCGGTCAAGAAGAGGCAAGTCGCTCACGGTGAACGCAGGGATGTCACTGACGGGGGGATACGTACACAAGCACTTTATTCTGTACACACAGGGACAGGCTCTGAGGGAGTCGATCCCTGGTCGCCAATCATTGAGATCCAGTGTTGCCGTTCGCTGAGGCTGAAGGGATGGCCCCTGGCTGCTCGGCCGTGTTGATTACCATGATTTTCATTCGCTTCCCTCGTCTCTCGACAATCCGATACCTTAATTGTTCTTCCGGGGGGCCATTCATCGTCGAGTCTTTATCTTGGGACGGGTGGAATGCTGAGGGATAATATGCTCTCTCCTTCATCGTCAAATCTCATGCCGCAAATGGTCTCACCCTACGCCTCGGTCATCCCAAAATCAGGGACTTGGGGTCCTCAGGGTCTACGGGTCAGCGGGAACAAGGTGTGCTCGCTGCACAACTGCAGACTCTGTTGAAAGTTCATGGCTCAGTAACTCAGGACACCGCTGCAACTGGCCATTGCAGGTCCCTTGGCTTCTCCTGGGCGATTCCGCCGAGCCATCGTTCCTGGGCAAACACGCAGTCTGAATGGTCGAGTGTTTCCAGGCTTTTCGCCATCTTCCTGACCCCTGAGTGATTTGACTGGTCAAAATCACTTCTTGGGCTTGCCAGTGTGGCAGCGTTGCTGACTGGACTGCGTCTCTCAGAGGGCTTGACAGCCAGCCAAGGGGCCCTCATCCAGGGGCGAACAGACAAAGCCTAGGAAACGACAGGGGAAGAGACCGGACGAACAAGGATGCGGGCTCGGGTGAACACTCGCCCTCGACCTATCGGCTAGTGCCAGCTGGACCAGTTCGCGCAAGATGCCAAGCACAACAACCAATCCTTCTCATTAACAGCTGCTGATTTGCTGCTTCTCTCTCATGGGTCCGACTGAACCTGAACTCAACATGTCTCCTCAGCTTCGCAGATGGCACAAAGCTGTAGGGATTCTCGACTTGCACAGAAAATCCACTAAAGTGACCGAACACGACGGGGTTTTGGGGTCTCTTCTGGGCCTCTCATCCACCGTCCAACAAGGCCTCCTCTGCCCAGCCGCCAAGGAACACGTTGAGATGAACGAAAAGAAATTCCAATCAGTGGCTGGGCCACCGACTTTTCAACCCAAAAGATCCCGTGGTTCCCTTCGTGGTCTCGTCTTGGTGACCCCATGAGCCGACCGTTGGAAACGACTCGTCTAGCCGACCAGTGTCTCCAAGGCCAGAGACAATATTGATCATGTACTCATCCGTTAGGATTCCCGTTGGTGCCCATCAGCTATCCGCATCTTCGGGTCCTGTTTGGCGCCAGGCTTGATCTGGTTCACTGAGTTGAGATCCAAGCCGAGACCAAAGGCGTTCGGTCCAGCGCCACGAGGTCACCAACACAGGCTACTCTCGATTCTGCGTACTAGTGTATCAGAAGGCATCCGGATTCCGATGTGGTGTGGAACGGTGACACAGACATTGTCCAGAAACGGGGCCATAAGATGCGCAGCTATCGTCGTATCCATTTAGGACCCAACCATTTTCCTCCCTTCCGGAATTCTGGAAGAGACGGCAACTGACGCTTGGGTGATGACGAACTGATGGGTGTCCAAAGGAGGAGGGAATTCCCAAAAGAAGTTCGAAAGCCAGACCCACCATCCACTCATTGCTCAAGCTGTCTGAGCATGTGAATCAGCCCTCGTCAAAGTCATTAATCCACGTCTCAGGCATAATGCTATGCCGTCCCTCTCGGCCGATTCTGCCGTGGCATTCACCTGACGTTCCGTGATACCGCTCCGGAGGTTGCCGTGCTCTCAACTCATCAACCAAACTATCAAGCAATCTTCTTCCTTTTGCCACGACGGACATCAACGGTATCCCTATCTCGTCTCCCCTGCTAGTTGCAACTTGCAACTTGCAGCCGAGTGATCGTAATCGAACGTTAGTCGGATCTCCAGCACTACTAGAACCATCCAGTCGGCTGTTGGACAGATGTTATCTGCCCCTCAATAAAATTTAGACTCGTACGCTTGTCAATGAGGATTCCTGTCACGGCTGCAGCTCGCGGAGTCTGTGTGGTCTGTCAGGAGTCAAAGCTCGGTGTGATCTTGATAGCAATCAACACTTTCGGCATAGGGCACCCCGGCCTTCGCATGGCCCCCGAACAGCAACCAAGCAAAAAAGCCAAGATACATAGTAGAGTGTATTCACAATGGACTCCATCGGTTACGGAGCGACGAACCGACTGGGTAAACCATCCCACGTTCTCGTCTCCTTCAAACCACCAGCGAATTTTCTTCAATCGCGCCTTGGGACCTCGCAATTCTCGTCCAGCCGCATACAAATTGCGGGATGTGACGGCGTAGCCGTGCCCGCCGGGGTTCCAGCTCAGTTCAGCGGGGAGTCCCTGCTAAGCGTCGTTGCAAACAAATTAACACACCCGAACATCCTGGCACTTGGCCTCGGAGCCAGATTCCGTATAGAGGCGTCTTCCCTCCTTCCAGGGCCAGGCTCCCAGGTTCAACGTCCACCATGGGTACTTGGCATCCTCGCAACCGCCTGGCCGGGTCGACCAGATGGGCCTCAGTGTCTAGAGGGGCCGAGGGGATTCTGCGAGGGAGGCAAGCCGCCCGCTACAAGGCGCCAGCAACCTGCCAACATGCCTGGGAGGTCTGGGAGGAGGCCTGGAAGACTGCAGACGTGCGGTGGGTGAAGAGGGGATGCCCCCATGAAGTCATTTGCTTGTTCGGTGACCTATCGTTTCAACGATATTGCAGGCCCCGTCCGCTTCAGGTGAGCGTTGGCATGCATTAGCACACAAACGCGTGCAGATGAAGCCGAGATATTCGGACGGTTCGTGAGATTTGTCCAAATTTCCTCATTTTCACTCGTCAATTTAGTCTCTATCTGTATTCGTACGCAGATGCTTCTCTTTCGCAACTAGCCCCTCATCACGATAGGTATCTTCTCCTTCCTTTTTCCCTTGCCGCCCTCTTGGCGCCGGGGCATGCACATTTCCACATCCATCCTGGGCTCAGTGACAACCCAACGCAGAGGGAGTTCGTGGGCGCTTCTGCTCCGTACGTCTCATGGATCTGACCGAGATAGCCGTTCTATCTCAATCTTGATGAACCAGAAAGCGAACTTGGATACCCCCATCTGCCAACTCCGCCTATCTGTTGACTGCGATCCTTGAAACAAGATGGGATGATGAAATACCTGGCCCAAGGGCCGCGCGTGGTAGGAGCGCGGGGGTCACTGTGGATGCGACCGGCCAGAGGTTAGGGAGATAGTGCTCGCCTCCAAAAGCTTCCAGAACAATGTTCAGAATCTGCGTATTGTGGGTAAGGCGGTTTGGAATATGAACAATGAGGAATCGGCACCAGCCCGCAACAGCTGCCCGAAATCTCAAGCCATCTTTCTGGCTTGTGGCCCGAAATCCCGCTTGCCGTCTGTCCATGTCTTATGTAAGCACACCACGTCAAGGGATCCAGCAGGACGACATAATCCCTAGTGGTCCGTGTCTGGTTGATGACTAAGGTCGCGGAGCATGATGGCTGTCACGTGCACCTTCGCCGGCCCATCGGAGCTTGCAGCTTGACGACCGTCTGTCACGGTCCGGAAAATTCCATACCATCACGGCCAAACATTCAAATCACCTCTCCAGCCATTGAGGCCGCAATCATGGGTGCCAGCGAGTCAAAGCCGTCCTCCAGCACGCCTCCACACTTGTGGAAGGCGTAAGTTCATTCCAATTGCCCCTCTTTCACAGAATCCGTCGGCTGATCCAAGATTCGCGCAGCAGCTCGCCCAGCGGCATCTCCCACGACCTCGTCGAGTCCCTGCAGACCAGCCATGAGGTAAATACTGCCTCCTCTATGTAAACCGGAACACCTCCGATGAAAAGCTCTACATCAAATTCCCAACCGGAGCCTAGTCCTCCGTCTCGACCTTTTCCATCTGTCCTTCATCCCTCCCCCCCTTGGCGCATCTATTCCCTCAATAAGCCAAAGATCCGATAGCTAACCTCTCGCCTTAAAACAACACAGACTGATGCATCCCGCACGCAACTCACCGAGATCCAAATTCAGCGCCGCGTCGCCGAGGAGCTGAAGCGCCTGCAGGCCAAGGAGTCAGAGGCCCTCCGCCTCGCCCACGACAAGATCGCTACCGAGGACAAGCCCGCGCCCGAGGGCCAGCGCAGCCACGAGAGCGTCAAGAAGGAGGTTGAGGCCCTGCGCGCAAAGCTCGCCGAGCGCAAAAAGGTGCGCGATTTGCCCGAGGCGGTTGAGACGGCGCGCGGCAACGTCGTGCGGTGTCTGCGGGATAATGACCGCCGGCCGCTCGATTGCTGGCAGGAGGTCGAGGCTTTCAAGGAGGAGGTGAAGCGGTTAGAGAAGGGGTGGGTTGAGAAGATTGTCTCGTGAGTTGAATGAGGGGAGATGGGGATTGTTGAGGCCCTCTCTGGGTCTGCCTTTGTAAACAGTCGGAGACCGTTGGGAGAGGACGGTTTCCTTATTTGCGTTTTTTTGTGAGCCACTGAGGGGGTTTGAGAGATACGCTGGATCAAGAAGAGACGAAACAGGGCAGTAGGACGTGAAAGTGTAACAACATGCTACTGGCGGGCAAATGATACAAGAGAGGAAAAAGTGTCTAGATGGCGAATGAATCTTGGTTCACATCACAAGCTCCCCCCTCAACGGAAGTCTTGATTTTTGTTTATTCTTCATATCTCAGCCAGCAGCTCTATCGGGCCTTGGTCCTCTGACGGAGCTTCCTGCTGCTGCATCTTCAACCTAGCAGCCAATACCTCCTCCTTCCGCCGCAGGCCCTCAGCCCTCTTCCTCTCCCTCCTGGCGTCGGCGTCCTCCCACGCGGCGCCGCCCTCGCCCATCTTTGGCGGGGGTCCGGCGACGGCCTCCTGCAAGGCGGTGCGGAACCGCGCGATGCGGGCGGCGTTTTCTACGAAGCGCTCGTTGGCGATGTGGAGCAGGTCGCGGAGGTAGTCTGGCGTGACGGTGCAGTGCCGACGTGCGCTGCTGCCTTCGGCGGCGTCTTCATCAACGTAACCGATTAGAGATTCAAGAGCGAGACCCATTGTTCTTACGCCTACCATTGGTGTCACGGGTGATGACGACAAGGCTTCGTCTTCGCCTTGCGATGCGGTGGGGAGGAGGTTCAGGGCGCCGCTTTCGCGGAAACCTGCTGCGAGGGCGCATTTGAGGAGGAGCTGGGCGTGAGATAGAGATGCTGTGAGGACGTGGAGGATCTATGCAGGGGAGATGTATGTCAGTCGTGTGAGTCTTGTTGCTGCGCAGGCTACGTGTGAAAGGAGGGGTGTGTCTCTGGGGTGACATTGCCTCGGCAGGAGAGGCTAGTGAGGCAAGGTGAGAGTATATGTGTGTGTAAATGAAATCATGCATGAGAGAAAACGGGGGATGGTCTTGCATACCATGGGCTCGAACTTGAAGTGAACAAGCCGCTTCCGTCGCCCAGACTGAGAACGACCCGATACTCCGACAGCCCGTCCTGGTTCTTGCCCTGCTCCTCTTCCCGCGTCTTCATCCACGAGACCAAACAAGCGCAGCAGATCCTCGTCGTTGTCGTGCGATCCGGGAACGGGATCGTGCGATACGAACAGCCACGTGCCTCCGCCTCCCTTTCCTCCGGGTCCAGCTATCGTCTCGAGGGCCGCGGCGGCAGGGGTATCATCGCCTTCGTTGCCTTGAGAAGATGATGGGGCTACTGCCGCTACTGCTGCTCGCTGGTCCGCTCCTCCCGCCTTACGCCCCTCGAGAAACACGCTGACGCGCCCCGCGCAGCTGCTCGTCGTGACGAAACCGTCGAGGGCGTTGAGCTCGTCAATGAGCTCGCGGATACCGACGTCCACGGACCCCTTGGGCGAGGCGTCGGTGTACTCTGCATCGGGCACGCTGAGCTGTTCCAGGATCTTGTGTTTGCGGGTGGTGAAGGTTGCCGGTGGGACGGGCAGGTGTTGGTGTCCTTGGTTCTTCTGCTGCGGTGCCATGGTGCTCTTCCTCTTGTGACCCTTGGGCAAGTTGGGCTTGGTAAACTACCTATGCGACTTGGGCTTGGATCATATCTTGTGGTGGGGGTTCCTTCGACGGAGAGGGGAGTGCCTTTCACTCGACCCGGTGGAACAAATCCTTGCTGGCCTCGGGTGGTTCTCTTCTGCAGCTTGACTGATTCGGTCGCTGTGAGATGGAAGAATACGGGGAAGTCGGGCGTGTGTTGGGCGTTGAGCTAGTTGTTTTCCTCGACGCTGGGCTGCGTGTAAGTGAAGTCTGCCCGCAGGTTAGACTCATGTGAGATGAAAAAGTGTGCAGTCGTGAGTGCTGTGAGGTACCTCAGCCGTGTGAGTTTGGGACTCTATACACAGTGCGTCTTCGGGACGGGAGCCGGCGAACCCAAGCTTGTTGTATATTACCCTACCCTCCGATGCTACCTTGAAGAAATAGTGAACCAGAGAAAATTCTTATTAAATCAGGTTATCTGGTGCATGTGGTGTTGTGTTTTTAATATATAATCTAACTTGACCGCCGCCACGTCGGTGATCGTTATGCCTAGCTTTGCGTGTATATGCTCATTCATTCGCTCGAAGACGCCGGTATCTTGGATGCCCAGAGTCTATGGTATACTGCTCATCGTATGATTGTCACTTCTTGTTTCCTGATTGCGTGCCTGGACCAATACAGGGAAGAGCTCGGGAGAGTCCGAGCATGCGGTTCACTCATTTGGGTCACATCCAGGTAAAATGACTTGGAAATCGCTCATGTCCGTTGTGTCAGCTGATCTCGATGATACTTGCAAGGGCTCTCTATTACCCTGGTACCATGTAGCGGGCAAATAATCACTATCCTACGCTCCGTTGTGACAAACGTCGTATATAATAGACAGAGAGGATGACAAGATGGTTAGAAATATCGTGGTGCTTCCAACCTACGAGCAATGCATATTGCCTGAATACCCGTCGATACCTTGCTTGTGTCCTTGTATCTTATCCTTGGCTTGATCACTGATGGCGGTTGTGTTGAATATTCATGACGCATAGTGATTGGATGGTAATGAAATCACATCAATATTCGTGATGACAAAAATGATCTGGCCATGAACGCAAGGGCGCTTCAAACTTTCTGAAGGTGTCACATTTCTAAACATCACAGTTGGAGAAACTCTTAGTCAAGCAAAGAAAGACAACGCAGCTTGCTTATATATTATGAGACATGCCTTTTGCCTGGGTGACCTTTACTACACATCATTCAAGTTATCCCATCCATTATTCATTTTCGATGAGCAGAACGTAGTAGATTATATTGAAGCTCAATGAGCCTCATATTGGACTACTCTTTCGTGTGAGCGAATACTCTATCATGGGCTTGAATCATGGTTCTTGCACGGGTCCCAACGGGTACACCAAGAGCTGCTTGCGACTCAGCTTCATGATCTTTTAGTTGCCTCGATCTGAGCTGGCCAATCAGCTCCAGGCGCTCCAAGACTGCCTTACAATATGATCAAGCGTGCATGGTATCAGATGATATTCTCAGTTTTCTGAAGGACCATATGATTGCAGCAGTGTTATATGAGTAATCCATCGTTGTGGATTTGGGAAGGTGGTCACGAGATGTCACCTGAACCAATCTAGCTGTCAAAATTAAGCTTTGCAGATGACATGTCAGTGGGCTATCTTTGCCACACCAAATTTCACTTGGATTGTGTTATGATCTTAGGATACGCCGTCAGTGGTTTCCACTAATCCTCCGAATGCGGGGTCCCTGTGGGACACAGAGATTAGAGCCTCACCACGTCTCTTTCCTCACTTCACGTCTCACTTAATTAAGATCATCAAGTTTTTATTGATCGATTGATTGATTCATAATGTCTTTTGCTTATGCTATCTACGAAGTAGAATCGAGTATCCGCTGAATGCGAGATACCACCTGGCCCTTGGCCTGGATTCATCCGGAACGCCTGCATGCTGTCCCCTACCGTCCCTTGATTTTTGTTTCCTCCCTGAACGCCGTCATGCATCATGTATATACAGGTCATTAATAAAAGAAAGCAAGTCCCAAATCGCACCAGAGCCAAAACAACGCTTCTAGATCGATGCGATGGCCTGCTCCTCCTTCTCCGCCTTGACGATGGGCGCGATGGCCGCCTCGCCCTGCTTGGCCGCCTCGGCCGACGACGCGGGGGCGGCGCCCTTGGCCTCGACGGCCTTGCGCTCCATCTCCTCGAGGTACTGCGCGTAGCGCGACTTCTTGTTGTGGATACCGCACTCGGTCTTCTGCTGGCCCTTCCAGCGGCCGGCGCGCTCGTCCTCGCCCTCCTTGACGGGGACGGTGGAGTGCCAGTCGCCGACGGACTTGTAGCCCTGGTCGAGGAGGTCGTTGTAGGGGACGTTGTGGGTCTTGATGTACTCCTGCACCTGCTTGAAGGACCAGCTGGCCATGGGGTTGATCTTGATGACGCCGCGCTCGTCGTCGACCTCGATGATGGGCATCTTGTCGCGGGCGCCGCCCTGGGAGCGGCGGCGGCCGGTAAGGATGGCGGCGACGCCGAGCTCCTGGTAGGCGCGCTGGAGGGGCTCAACCTTGGCGATCCAGTCGTACATCTCGGCCTCGGTCTCCCAGAGCTTGGGACCGTACATAGCCTCGAACTCCTCGGTGGAGGCGACGCCGTAGGGCTTGAAGATGTGGAGGGCGACGTTGGGGTAGCGCTCCTGGATGCGGTCGACGAGGGTGTGGGTCTCCTTGAAGTGGTAGAGGGTGTCGAGGAAGATGAGGTCGACGTTGGCGGCGGAGGGGTTCTCCTTTTGGATCTTGGAGAGCATGTCGAGGGTGACGAGGCCGGTGAGGCCAAAGGCCGTCGACTGGAAAAGGTTGGGGAACATGATCTTTGAGAAGCGAAGGATGTCGAGGGGGTGCATGTTCTCGAGCTGGTCGTTGAGGTGCTTGAGGTGGGGTTGGGTGAGGGAGATCAAGGGGAGCGCGGGGATGGACGACGATGTCGATGAGGCATCGGTGGCGGAACCATATCCGGACTCGACTTCGACACGATCAAGCTTTGCCGCATCGGCGGCGTTCAACCGAGGAGACGACTCGACGGAGGACGTCTGCGTCGTGGGCTCAGCAACGGCAGCCATTGTGTGAGGTTTGTGTATGAGTTGAGGGAGGAGGAGTTTGATGTGTGGTTGCGAGGCACCACGAGTATATGACGAGTAGTGGTTGCAAGAGTGTATGGGTGTTGAAAACCCGGGGTATAATTCACTCGACAAGGCTTTGATCAAGAGACAAGATGGATTAAAGGCAAATGACGCAAGATGCTGAAGCTGGGGAAAGTGAGTTCAGATGCTCGGATCAGAGAAGAGGAAGAAGGCAGTAGTTGATTTATGAGGACAAGAGGCACTTGAGGCAGGCAGAACTTACACCGCGAGTTAAAGAGGCGGGAGGAGGATGACTTGTTCATATTGGGCACAGGGCCATCACCAAGCAACATTACTAATTTGCTTTCCAACCCATTCTCAGACAGGAGCCCCGATCGAACCAAAGGCCGAGAGAGGGACTGAGGGACGAGAGCCCGCTTCCCAACTATTGCGCAATCGCAGCTTGTTTGGAGCATCGCATTGAACAAGCGCTGAGGAATTTGCATCTCTAAGCAAGAGGCGTGGTCTGGGAGCAATCACGACATCGACGCTAAACCTTTCGTGACGAAGACAGTGCAATGTGATTGGCCATGGGTCGCAGGGGTTGCTCCGTACCGTCGAACATCCCGCAATTGCGCCATCGCCCCGGACGCCGGAGTGGATGTTGACAATGGCAAACTTTCCCCAACAGCCGGCCCCGAAAGCCGGGAGCCGTGACGTTCAGAAAATAGATATTTGGGGCCGGACTCCTCCTCCGTGTCTATCGAGGTTGAGCTTCTCCTCATGATCTGGTTCACGATGAGTGCGGTCGAAAATAGGGGTCAAAAGGGGGCAGATCTTTTGGTTGAACAGAAACGCTGGTGTAAGTTCGCCATGATGATGCCATAAGACGTGATTCCGCCCGGGCCACTAGTCGGCTTGGCCTAGTGTATGTGGTCCCGGCAATCGGTCCTGACAAAACACATCGGCGCGGCACGGCAATCGGTACCCGCCCGGCCGTCGGTGTGGATGAGCCGGAGGTGGTGGTCTGCGCCTGTTGTCAATGTCAGCAATCCCACGCCGGACAACGTATCTCCATCGCCCAACCAGTCACCATACGAGTTTCGTCTCCGATCGAGGGTATCATCCGTGGTGACTCGCCCGCGAAATTTTCTGACAAACCCACAGTTGGGTTTCAACACCAGATGTGTTTCGACTGCTAACACCGCGGAAACGCACTTCGTTTACCGACTTGTTCCGAGGGACAGCTTGGAGCTTCGCCGCGCCCAGCGCCTCTTTAAATGAATGAGTGGGAGCCTCCGTCCCTGTCTGAGTGAGCATGAAGAAACGCTCTTGTTGTAATCCAGCCCAATGACTCGGAGTTGATACTTCAACCAAGGAACTGAGCAGACCAAGGCTTCTTGGACCCCTTTGTTTCTTGGCCAACATGTCGACATCCACAAGTGACTGGAGATGAGATGACAGCACAGCTGTGAGGGGACTTAGGGCTTCCACTCGGGTGACCGCTCATTCATCGTCCTGCGCCGTTGTCTGCCTCCCATCGCCAAAGCAGAAGCAGACGCAGACAGACATGCCGATTACGGCTCCCTGCGCCGCAGCGCCGTTCTCGAAAGGGCGTGGAGTCTAGACTCCGGACAGATGGCAACTGGCCTAGTCTCCATGACGTGGACAGTGTCTGGTGCAAGCGTGCCTCTTATTTCCGCGCGGCTCCGGTACTCTATCAGCGGAGCCAGCTCCTGAAGCAATGATCAGTTTTCGGTCATCGCGGTGACTGGTGGATAACAAACTTACCAGCAGAAAAAGCCAAGGCCAGCCTGCACTGCTTGCCTGCCAATGACCAACACAGTAGGTGGCCAACGTGAGGTAGGGTAAGGTAGGCCAGTGCGTGATTCTGCGTATGTACACTAGTACGGCGATAGGGCTGTCATGGAATCGTCCCTGACGTTCTCTCCCCTGGATCACCGGCGTCGGTAGATTCGGGCGAGGCTGATGGTCCCGCAGATCGCCCGAAGGTTCGCTCTTTCACACTGGCTTCCAACTCACGTGTTCGGACTTCTGGCCAAAGTTTTCTCCTTTCACCTTGGACGGAACCCGGAGACGATTGACCGACCTCACAGTGAGGTAATCGAGCCTCAACATGTCATTCGGACCGGGCCTCCTTTCCCCCCTCAGCTTATCAGAAGTTCAGAACAGAATTTTTAGAGGGGTAACCACGTGATCCTGGCGTCCACTTTGGGGAATACCACGGCCCACGGCTCAAGGAAGGTCCCACGGGAGAGCTTGCCATGCGACGCCCAGCTCAGCCAATGGCGCGCCGCCCAAGACGTCGGGATACGGGAATTGCGGGCCTCGCTCGGATCCGGACCAGTGACGGCGAGGCGGGGCACACAGTCAGACTTCACAGTGCACCAGCACCCGCCAGCCCTCCGCCGCGAGGCCCCATCCTCTCTTTCTCTCTATCGTCTGTCGTCCAACCACGCGAACATGTTTTACCTTTCGAAACAATGAGGGCTACTAAGTTGAGCTGAGTCTTTAAGCTTTACCTTCACCACTACGCCGGGCCCCGAGCTTCTGTCTTTACCCCTCCCCCTCGTCCTCAGTCTCTCTCGCGCTTTCTCTCTTTCTCTCCCCGCAATCTTCCAAGCCGCCGCTGCCGTCGCCAGCAGCTGTTGCTGAAGGTTCATCCTCCTCCTCCTGCATAGTCCTCTATCCGCCCCGTCCCTCAGTGTCCCGTTCACCCTTCGTCCCAGCCTTGTCTCCGTCTTGGTCCGTCGTAGTTTAAACCCCGCCTTAGAAGAAAAGACGATAGAGAAGAGTATTCCCGCCATGGCCGACGCAAGCCCCGCCAAGTCGACAACGTCGCCCCGACCTCAGCTGACCTCGTCCATGAGGAGCAGCTCCTTCTTGCGCGAGCACCAGCAGTACCGGCCCCCGCAGCACCCAGAGAGCCGCTTCGGCATCGATACCGTCGTCGAGGACCTGAGTAACGTCGCCGTCTCTCCGCCAAAGCAGCACAACCACAACGCCGGCCACAAGCACTATGCGGGCTTCAACGGCATCCCCTCAGAGGACAACCCGCCCACCATCCGCAGCGGCCTGAACCACAGCTACTCGCACCCCAACTGCGCGCCCGCGGGTGGGAAGAAGCAGTCGCGCCTGGTGGCCACGCTCTTCTACAAACCGAACGGCGGCGACGGCGGCGGCCACCACACGACAGCGGCCGGAGCAAGCGGCGGCCGCGTCGCATCCCCCCCGACCCTCACCTCCGACAGCGCCAGCGGCAAGGAGTCCCTCCCGGCCAACTTCGCGCCGACCCAGGACCCCGAGTCCTTCCCCCTCGAACCCCCGACCCTCGAGCCCGAGAAGCTCGACCACCTGTACGGCTCCCACGTCTCGCCCATGTGCGTGACCTCGTTCCTGCACCTCATGTCGACCTTCCCCCTCCCTGCCGGCGAGTCCGACTACAGCTCCTCCCACCGCTGCCTCGACAGTCAGGAGCACCCGCGCGTCGTCGAGCTGACCCTCGACCCGGCGCCCTGCCAGAGCTACCTCAGCCTGACGGACCTGCGGCGGCACGAGCTCATCTACCGCTTCGAGAGGGAATGGAGCGTCGACGTCGCGCTGCAGCCCGACACGCTGTGGCGCAGGCACCCGCGTCTCGTCGTCTTCGACATGGACAGCACCCTCATCACGCAGGAGGTGATTGACTTGCTTGCCGCGACGCTCACGGACCCGCCCGATCTGGCCGCGCGCGTCGCCGACATCACGCACCGCGCCATGCTCGGCGAGCTCGAGTTTGACGCCGCGTTCCGCGAGCGCGTGCAGCTTCTCAAGGGTCTGCCCGCCTCCTGCTTCGAGCAGCTGCGGCCCGTCCTGGATGTCACCAAGGGCGTGCCCCGCCTGATCAAGGCTCTGAAGCGCCTCGGTGTGAAGACCGCGGTGCTGTCGGGCGGGTTCTTGCCCCTGACGAGCTGGCTTGCTGGAGAGTTGGGCATCGACTACGCGCACGCCAATGAGGTTGTCATCGACGATGCTGGAAAGCTCACTGGGGAGGTCAAGGGCCTCATTGTAGGCAAGGAGCGGAAGCGTGACCTGCTTGTTGAGATTGCGGCCAAGGAGGGCATCGATCTATCGCAGGTTGTTGCGGTTGGTGACGGCGCAAACGATCTGCTGATGATGGGTGCGGCGGGCTTGGGTGTTGCGTGGAACGCTAAGCCGAGGGTGCAGATGGAGGCCGATACGAGACTCAACAGCGAGAGCCTGTTGGACTTGTTGTATCTCTTTGGGTTTACGGGTGATGAGATTGAGCAGCTCGCCTCGTAGATTGGCGGGTGGCTTTTTGTAGACTTGTGTGTGGGTGTGGGAGTGGTGTTGTGGGCGTAAGTCGAATGGTGTTTTTGGGGAGTTGGGTGACACCGAGGCAATGCATTGCTGTTTTTTTGGGAGTATTCTTTTCACTCGCCCTCATGATTCAATTGCATGCCATTGAGTTTCCTGCAGCAGAGATGTTCAGATGAAATCCCGCTTCATGAGCCTCGGAGCATATAAAACCGGTCAAGGTAGCTTGATGAGCCGCGAGGCCGAGTGATGTAGTTTCAACGTTGGAGATACTGTCCAAGGTAGGAAAACGTGGATAAAACTGAATTCTCCCTATCTACACATGAAAACCACCTTCCGCCTATTGCACAGACTGTGCAAAAACACGTCTTCTCAACGCAGGTATCTCTAATTCTTTAAGGGTAGCCGTCCTTGCCCCACTTGTTGTACTTTTCGTGCAATTCCTGTGTCATGAAGCGTCAGCCCGGCTATTTCCTCCGGCTTCAAATCCCGAAGAATCCCGGGCCTTGGAGCAAACTCGAACTCCCACGAACGGAGTCTCTCCGACGTGGTGAGATGGATCAGATAGGTATATCAAAAACGCACCTTGGGGAGAGTGACATCGGGAATGATGACAGTGTTGACGGCGCTGGGAGCGTCTCTGGGCTCGTTTGCGGGGTTGCCACCAGGGTGGTACTTGTACTTGCCCTCGCTGTCGGTCTCCCAGGGCATACCGGCCTTCAGGACGGGGCTCTCGGAGGTAGAGGAGGTGGGGGAGCGGCCTGCGCGGGAAGAAAAAAAAAACCGTCAGTGGCTGTTCAATCGTCGAGGAGGATATACCAATTATTCCTGAGACGTACCGAAGTAGAGGCCGGCACCGCCGAGGGCGGCAACCATGACACCACCGAGGATCTGTTTGATAAAAAAATCCGATTAGCCTTCCATTCCGGCTCGCTTGCATGCGATTGTTTTGACGCCGCTTCCAGCCTTTCTGTCCGCACCCCTTTGCGCAACTATCGCTTCTTCGTAGGCTCGGCGATATTTCCTGGTTGCTTCAGAAGCTCGGCTGCGCGGGGGGAGGGATGCGGTGGACGTTGGACGGCGGACGGGTCGGTCTAAGGGCATCTCGGCTGGATGGACGGGATATCACGCACGAGGGTCTCGGGGTTGCGCTTGGACTCCTGGGTGAGGGTCTGCTTGGCCTGCTCGTCGGCGAAGCGGCGGATGGAGGTAGAGAAGGCGCGGCGGGCGACGAAGGAGGCCATTGTTGCGGTGGTTGACGGGGTGTCGTTGGGGTGTGATGTTGTGAGTGGTGTCGGCTTGTCGTATGATTTCGGAGCTTCAGGTTCGTCGAGACAGGATCCCAAGGTTGAAATTCGGGAGAAACGATTGGCCGGGCTTACGAGTGGAAGGTGATTGGTCAATCGAGGACAATGTGGGCATTACCTCATCCTGCACCGGATAGATGACTCTTATGCGCTTAAAGGCTTCGCT
The DNA here is from genome assembly GCF_030869305.1 of Colletotrichum tamarilloi. Lineage (NCBI taxonomy): Eukaryota > Fungi > Ascomycota > Sordariomycetes > Glomerellales > Glomerellaceae > Colletotrichum > Colletotrichum tamarilloi. Next base: position 55,788 of record NW_026849483.1, on the reverse strand, counting down.
TCACTAAGCAGTATAATTGACTAACGGCCTCCTAGCATGTGAGAGTCCTGCTATGGCAAGTATCTGCCAGCAGTGGGAAAGATGGAGATGCTTTCACTTTGATCCTAGCTGTTTTTGCGTTATTTGCATCGACACATGGAGCGGCCTTTCAGGTTATGGGGAGCTATTAGCTGCAGACTGAAGCTTCCCTGGCCCATGAGCTTATCATATTCAAGCGAAATATAGCGTGACTGTCCGAGTTTTATGTTCTAGAACGACATTGAACAAACACTGCGAGAATAGATAGTCTCAACAAACAATTGAGAACAAATCAAGAGGCTGCCTTGCAATACGGAGAGGCTGGCATTAAACTCGGAGCCCGGGGGACCGGTACTTCGGAACACAGAGCTTATCCTGGACAATTTGTCGCATCGGGGCTTGCGTGCTTGTCATCATTGAAGTCTCACATTATGCCTGGCGAACATCTCCGTCAGCATCAAGATGCATCAGCAGCCTATATTATCGTGGTAGTGTCTATGCTCGATTGGCTCAAGACCGTGTGAGGTATTTTGCTTATCACACCTCAAGTATCGCCGAGAGCTTATGCTTTGGGGAGTCCGTGGATAGAATGGGAAGCAATGATGCTGATAGATCTACCGTCGCTCAGAAGAATGTGAATGTAGTTTCCGTCTTCGATGGCAACCATTCTAACAGGCTCATACCCACGAGGCTGGAGTATGTAGAGCGCGGTTCATCCGCAGAAACGTGCGTCGATTGTCAAAAACAGTCATATGGCGCAAACTGTCAGAAGACCCCAGATGATCAGGGTATCCCATGTTCGAACAGACAAGCCATAATGTACGGATAGTGAACGGGACCGCATTGGTGCTGACAATGGCGGCATAATCGCATTCTCCTACATGTTGAAGCAGTGAATTTCATGGATGAGTATCGGATTCAAGACGTCTCATTCACTGCGGTGCATGCTTGGATTGTGTGCGATTGGCCCTGTTCGTGCCGTGTCCCAAGCATTTCCCTGGCGATGCTGCTCGGACGAAGGCGTTCCGAGCGAGGACCAACCCAGCAGATTAAAGAGATCATTCCGGGAACCCTCAGCGTTGCAGCAGTTCAACGGCATTCAGCGAAAGGGCGAGACGCGTCTCAAGCCACGGAATATAAGCAAGACCAAAACAACGGTTTAGCATTCCTCACATGTCAGCGATGAGAGTGGAGGAACGGGAGGCTGAGAAACATCGCCAGTTTAGGTTCGTAAAGACTGGAGAGTAAATTAAACTCTAGAACAACCATGGCCTGTGCGTTTTATGCTAATTGCTATCCCGTACTGGTGGTGTCCGACTGTCCGTAGGGCAAAGGCATCGAAGACGGGTACCTGAGCGAAAGACACGCTCCTTCGTCCGCCGTGCTCCCCATCTCATCACCCCGGCACTGCAGCCATCGCGGCGCCGCGTGCTGTTGGCCTGTTGCTGCTGTAGCAATTTAAAGCTGGGACCCAGATCCGGCAATTGTAATTAAATTGGCCTGGCCTAGTTGCACCGGCGCCTGCATAAAAACGCGGCCAAAGCCGTTTCGTAGGGGGCTTGAGCGCAGGCACTATCGTGAAGAAGCCGTAATACAGGCGGAGGAATGTTAGTGATGACAGACGGCAGCTACATCCTGCACTATCTGAGCTTAACCAAATCAGGGTTCTATGCAACCTCCCACATGCACAAAGCACGGATACCCAGGTTATGCCGCCCCTTACATTGGGTCGCAGTATCCGTATGGTAAAGCCTTGCAGCGAATCCAGCCCAGCATACCCAAGAAAAACCCCCCCGTTCGACTTGCGCTGCGGTGCTCCAATCCAATCCTTCTCCGTCGCTGTTGGGCAATCCATGCCTGGACTGGGTCGCTTTCTGGTCTCGAAAAAGCAACACCAGGCACAAGACGAGACTCTGAGTCTTGTCCGACGTCTTCTTCGCTTCGCTCATTCACGGCTCGCTCGCGATCCCAACCTTCCTTTCTCCGTCTCTCTCTCCCACTCTCTCTACACGATACAATACGACAAACGATACCAACCGATTCACTCCCTCGCCTTAATACACGGGCCTTTTCCTATTCCTTTGCACGACCTCTTTTTAATACCACATTCCGACCGCAGACTTTTGCGCTTCAGCCTTTTCCAAACCTTCCACGATCCAGTCTCCGAACCTACCGAACCCTTCGTCCCGCGCGATAGTCATCACAACCTCACGTCAAAGCGCCGATTTCAAGACCAACCACCATCCTCCCCCCCGGCCGCTCTTGACACGCTCTTCTCCCAACCTCACGATACCCTTTTATCAACACGTCAAAAAAGCGACATGTTATAGTGGAGGAAACTTGCGAACTTTCCAACATCATTGCGCCGCCGATCCGCCTGCGACATCAGCGCTCAAAATGACTTCAAAAGAACAGGCCGGTGGGCCTAGCACGCCAACCGACGATGGCGGCTTTCCGAAACCCCAATTTCCTGGACGCTCCGACCGACCAGGCCCGCCGAGTATCATCTCGTCGCGAATGACCGACATCGCGTCCGACGACGGCGGGGACGCTGTAGCCCAGACCTTGTCCGAAAATCCGCGCAGAAAATCTGGTCTGGCTTCAGAAACTGTGTCACGGCCAGGGACGGCCAAGACAGGCATGTCTGGACCCCTCGAAGGCCGGAGACGGGGTCCGCCCCCACGAATGAATTACATTACCAGTCTCAACGAGAAGAGGGGAAGCATCGGAGGCGGTAGTACCGCTGGTTCGATCAGCAGCAGACCGCCTAGCTCGACAAGTCGAAGTCATGTTCCGTCTCTTACGTCTTCAGCCTTCTTTCGTCCCATGAGTTCCCAAAAGCTGCAAGCCCAGCGTGGTGGTTCACGACCTGCGACCCGTCAGCAACCTACATTGGAGGATACCGAACCTACACCCGAACACAACCAGAGTGCCGCCGCAGCAGCAGCTGTAGCCAGTGGAGGACCAAATGCTCGGCACAGCGTCATCTCAAACCCGGTTTCGAATCCCGTTGCGCGCCTCCAGCGGCAGCTTAGCGACGACGACAACATGAGACCACCTCCGTCTCGCGGAACCGAATACACCGACCAAGGAACGTACGATCGAATCACCGCCAACACGAGCCCGACTCATGGTCACTATGCTGCCGGTAGTATGTCCGAGAGCGTCACGCCGCTGCAACGGAACCAGCGCAATAGCCGAAACCTGAGCGTCAATGTCGACAGGGGCTTCAGAGAACGAGGCAATCAACCTAGCCCTATCAAATCGCCGCGATCTTTCCGCTCAAGTTTCTTGCTGCCAGGCAGAAGTGACCAGAACAAGTCTAACCGGACTCTACCTGGCGGCGAAAAGCTTTCATCGACCGCATCCACGCCGCAGCTCAACCCCGTAGACTCTTCGAGACCCGCCGACAAGAACAACTTGAAGAAGTCCAAGACAAACCTTGGCTATGTTTTCCAGTACTTCGAAGGCAATACTGTCTTCTGCTTGGGAGGGCGATTCCAGAACACCAAGCATCGGCCAGTCAATGTAGCCACTGGGCTGTTCATCGTTATTCCCGCCGTCCTATTCTTCGTCTTCTCAGCCCCTTGGATATGGCATAACATCAGTCCTGCCATCCCAATCACTTTCGGATACGTCTTCTACATTTGCATTTCCTCGTTCCTCCACGCATCCCTGTCGGACCCAGGCGTAAGTTGTGACACCCTTACTTCGGTAAAAATATAGCTAACCGCGCATAGATTTTGCCGCGAAACCTTCATGCCTTTCCACCGGCTGATTCGACAGAGGATCCTCTCCGGCTCGGGCCTCCGACCAACGACTGGACGCTGATCAAGTCAGCAGAGTCAGCCACGGCCGCCATGGAAGTTCCAGTAAAACATTGTAGAACATGTAACATTTGGCGGCCTCCTCGGGCTCATCACTGCCGACTGTGCGACAACTGCATCGAGACCCACGATCACCACTGCGTTTGGCTCAACAACTGTGTCGGAAAACGCAATTACCGATATTTCTTTGCTTTCGTCTCCTCGGCAACCTTCCTCTCTCTCTACCTCCTTGGCGCCTCTCTAGGCCAAATTCTCGTACACATGCACCGATCCGATATTTCCTTTGGTAAATCCATCGACGACTTCCGCGTTCCCTTCGCTATGGTCATCTACGGCTTTATTGCCTTCTTATACCCTGCTGCCCTCATGGGCTACCACATCTTCCTCATGGCTCGAGGCGAAACAACGAGAGAGTACATCAACTCTCACAAGTTCATCAAGGCAGAGCGGTTCCGAGCCTTCACTCAGGGCAGCATGCTCAAGAACTGGATCGTCGTCCTCTGCCGACCGAGGCCTCCTACCTACTACCAATTCAAGAAGAGGTATATTGGTGGTGATCAACGCCTCGGTGCTCTCCGGGATCAGAAGGTCGACATTCAGGGTATGGAAATGCAGAACGTCAGACCAACGACAGGGTTTCAAGGACCCGTCTCCTTGCGCAACGAAACAAGCACTACCGCGACATAATTACCCATTTCTTTGATTGTTTTCTGCGTGGCGTTGTTTAGGAGCCATCATACGTTTAAACGGATCCTGGATACCTGTAATGTATGTTTTCTATTATACCCGGCTTTACCTATCAAAGCAGGTAAACAGACATAAAACGCCGGTTCTCTCCCTTGAGGCAGGGGACGAGAGCCCGTATTATTTTCCATCGCGGCAATGCGCTACGATATCGGAGCCAGTACATAGACGTTTGGCGCAAATTACTGCGCTTGTAACAAATGCTAGTTCATACCCCGAGCTGAAAGCTTCCATATTCGCGTGACGTGTGTCTTTAGTTCCTGAATCACAGCTGCTTGCCTTTGGCAATCAACGATCAAACACGCTTCCACATCACCACTATGCTCAAACAAGCCGAGACTGTGAATCAGTAATTCGTGCAACCTTTGACAAACATATAAATAGGCTTGGTACTTTGCCATATCACCTACCTCGGAATTCCACTTACACACCGGACAACAGGAACAACAACCAACAGCATCAGTCAACAGAAAAGAAGCTCTTGAATCCTCAGAAGTTTCATATGGTCTAGGCCCAGAGCGATCAAGATACAATGGCCTACGTATTCGACGGATACTCCGAAGCCAGCTCCGGTCGGAACACACCTCGCGGCCAGCAAGGCCCTGGCTCTGGAGGGGGAGGAGGCCGTCAGCAGCGTGGCTGTGGGCATGGGGATATACCCGTCGGTGGCTTGCCTGGAGGGATCTACTACGGTACGGGTCGCTTTTACGAGGAGAATCTGCGTAACGAGCAGCGGCGGCGGCAAGAGCAACAGCAAGAACGAGAACAGAATCAACAGCGACACAGGCACGATCCACAATGGCAACCAGAAGAGGAAGGTGAGCAGCAGCATCAACACGATCAACAGCATCAGCAGCAGCAGCAGCCGCCGCGGTATCCCGCTTTTGGTGGCTTCAGCCAAGCGAACGGCTCTGGACACGATAATGATCGTGTGAGAGAGGCTTCTGCTGCTGCGAGGGCGTTCCTTGAAGCGCTGCAGAGAGAGCACTGGCGGCGGAGACAGCAGGAGGCTGATGCTGGGGGTGGTGGATTTGGTTTGGGTCCTGGTCATGGGTTTGGGGAGATGGGTGAGGATGACTTTGGGCTGACGGAGGAGATTCGGTTTGAGGATTTGTTTGGGGATATCTTTGGAAGTTTCGGTGGAGGCGGTGCTGGTTCGTTCGATCCTCGTCCCGGCCCCGGCTCCGGCTCTGGACCTGAACCTGACCAGGGCCGTACCGATGGGCCTGGCGGTCAAGGTGGTAGGGGGGGAGAAGGCAATCCCGGCCCCGAACCAGCAACTTCTGGACCCGGTAGGAACGGCGGTGCCTTCCGGCCGAGCTATGGACCCCCGCCAGGTCACTACGGAGGTGGATGGTACGGGTACGGTCCCGCGTTTGGGGAAGCGGCGCGTGCTCGACGGGGAGGGGCGGGGATGACCTTTGCTGATCTCTTTGAGCTTTATCAAAGCTGGCCTGGTCCGCATGATTCGTTTGGGGATTACGACGAGTCAGGAAACATGCCTCAAGCATACTTTTGATCTTTGGGGGGTTTGAGGCGTTAATTGGAGTTGGAGAGATCATAGATTGAGGGGTACATCGAGAGTCGAGTACCAAGTAAGGCACTCGAGTAACTAGCCAAGAGTCCAATATTACGAGAAGTACAATGATGCGAACTGACTATGTCCCGGTGTGATACCTTGTCTTTGGTGGTAATACGGGTGATTCAATGTACAGACTGCGATCTCGATCATCTCATTCTGGCCGCCGTCAAAGCAAACACCACTTTACGTGGATCACAGACACTACATGGATCGCGTAGCTATAGAAGGGAATCGAGAGCCAAAATTCATTATTGTTAAGGGGATTTGCGGTCTTCGGATTCGGAGAGGCGCGAGGTCCACACAGCCTCCAAATGCTGTGCCCCCAACTCGGCGCAGCAGGGCGCGATCATGTCCATTTCTTTCCAACGATATGTCTTAAACATACCGTGCATGCCTACCCGGCTTACGGCCGAAGAAATCCCAGCCTGTGCAACCATCCTGCTGCCAACTTGAGAAGTCAACATCTCAAAATTGGCCTCTTCCCGCAAGCCCATTCGATCTTGCATGCTAGTGAACTTACCTAACTCGACAAGGCTGACATGAAATCTTGCTCACACACGCGTTGAGACTAGACGCTATTTCCTCGATTGGGGAACTTTCAAGAGACTTAAATACGACTTGTAATCACTCTCATTTCTTCATACTGCTTGGAATCTTGCTTTCTTCGTCCGGAGCTCGCCTACTATCCGTATCTCAGACCATAGCCCGCACTATGAGCACCCTCTCGAAGTCCCAAAGTGTCCGCGCGGGCAAGACATATGCAACTGAAAAGGATTGGCACCGTATGCAGCCTACTATTACCAAGCTCTATCGAGATGAGAATAGATCCCTGAGACAAGTTAGCGAGATCATGGAATCCCACTATCATTTCCATGCAACGTAAGTCAACATCAAATCACAGCTATAACTTTCTGACTGAACCTCGCCCAGAACTAAGATGTACAAGTCAAGACTGAGTACGTGGAAGCTAGACAAGAAACTTAAAGAAGCCGAAGTAATGGTGATGCTTCGACAAAAGGAGGACCGCGAAGCTGCAGGGAAGCGCTCGCAATTCTTTCTCCGAGGCCAAGAAGTCAACTGGGAACGGGTGATGCAGTATCTGAAACATAGACCCGACCTACAAGATACGTCTAGCGTCGATATTGCAAGATATCTAGATACGAGTTTAGACATCACATGCTCTACACCCTCGCCGACCTTACTCAAAAACGAAATTCCTCGTCGGATAGAACCGCATTCAGATCTGCGCCTGCTTGACAACTCCATAAGGATTATCCATTCCTACCTTGATGGGGCATTTGAAACAGGTTTAGTAGCCATTGACGGGCATGTTCTCTACGGACCAAACGGTAAACCAGCCAGGCAAAGGGTCCGGAAGTGGCACGGAGACATGGCCGACGTACACGTACTTCTGACCAGCAAGGAAACAACTGCTGCCTTCCGCCTTCTCAACAAGCAACTTGATTTTCTGAAGCATCTTTTAAGGGAACAAGACCCCGAGTTGCTTTTACTAACATTCCACGACATCTTCGACCTGGAACCCAACCTCGCGGAGTCGCTCCTTGTCTTTGTGTGTAGGATGCACCAGGCCATATTTGGCGAACATCACCCCCTCAGCTTGATCTGGGACAATCTCGTTCGCTTCACTGCAAAGACCCGCTTACAGGCTGTCTTGAGCATGGCCGCTTCCACCGCGAAGGAAATGGAGGCGAGGATGGGGGCCCAGTCTGCATACGTGGAGGCTCTGGAGTGTCTTCAGGTGGATGTGCATAAACAAACGGGCTCCAAGGATGCGTTCGGGAGTTCATGAGGTTGACGTGCCTCTAAGGAGAGCTTCCACACGCTTGGGAGGGACCAACAACGTATAATGAAGAGTAGTTAGGATTCGAACCTCATCAAAAAAATTTAGCAGAAGTAAATTGACTACACAACTGTGTATTTCAACGGCACTTTGAGAATGCCAAGATGCTTAGCAGATAGGTCTCTCTCGGCTAGCAGACATATCTCGTTGATCAAAACAGAGGTCTCCTTCGAAGCTATAAACTGTCGAAAGCTACTAGTGACGAGGGTACAGATTTGAGAAGAAAGAGTCTTCCTACCCTACACTTATCCCAACCGGAAACGACGCCTCTGCGGAACGAATGGAAGGCTAGAAAAAGGCAGATTCTCAGCACTTTGCGATTCGTGTGAACCCAAATCTTCGATCCTCGTAAATGCTAGTAACCCTATTCTCACCGTGAGGCCAGGGACAGACTCAAGAACTATAGCGCACGTTGCGTGCTCCAGAGGCGAGAAGCATATTGCCGTAAGTTTTCGGTCGAGGAAGGTATCTTCGTATCCGAAGTCTGGGGTGAACTTGATAACAAACTCTCCTTTTCCATCAGAGGGTTTGCGTGTTGTTGGGAGATAGAACATGTCGTCGTGCGAGGTGCCTGAACGCCGTTTGATCTTCCGATAGCAGAGGGGCCCGGTCTGAAATGACCAGCATTCGATGTGAAGATACCTGGTACATTGCATGATTGACGAATCAAGACCACCAGTCTCAAAGAAGTCGGCCCATTCAACCATGTTGCCTTGAGGCGTTTCCACCCAAACCTCTGAGTCAAAGTTTTCTGTAAGTTCCACTAACTTGGGAGGCCTCAGATGGAAGTAGCCGTAGTGACCAAACAACGTCTTCCCATTCTGGGATACCCACGACCAGCTGGGAAAACCTGCCAACCTAGCATAGTTCTTTCCTTCAGGCCGAATCTCCCATTGGAGTCCAGCGAGAAAGGCGCGTCTCGAAGCAGTGGCGTCTACTACCAGCCAGCCGGAGGCGACTATCGGGATGCCCCAGTACGAAAAGCATCCTGGATTGACTCGTGACCATTTCTTCAACACTCCAGATACTGCAGCGAGTCTGTCGCTTGAGTATGTCAGCTGGCGATCGCAGTACTTTTGAAGTATAGCCCAGACACCGTCTGGGGTGTTGAGGAGAGTCCACTCGGGCCTCTCGTGGTGCTCCAGATTCCCCTGCAAAGCAAGAGGACGCGTGAGGTGTTCAAAGCACATCATATCGTGACACTCAAATGAGACCTCATAGTTGGAAAAGTAGAGTCTTCTCCTCGACAGACACGTCTCTTGGAACGTCCACCCCCGCGTGGACCACTTTGATCGGGAGATCTGGTCTAGTTGCCACTGGTGGCTGAAATTTGTGACGATTCCTTGCTCGCCGATTGTTTTGGTGATTGGAACATGTTGCGTTCGGCCGAGAGACAAGCCCGGCAGCCCGTAGCTCGGGTCTTTGGCGCCGATGGCGATGATGCTGAGTTCTGCGTCGCCGTAGATCTGGTCCATCCTCTCCACCTGACTCATCTTGTGAGTTGCGTCGTCTTGCCAGATGCAATATCTATCAATCCAGATGTAGCGGAAGCCGAGCTTGATGGTGGCCCTCATGGCGTCTTGAATGACCGGCGGAAGGTCGTCCGGCAGACAGGGGTATGTGTACCTGTCTAGAGGCGCGACTCCCCAAACGTAGCTCAACGCTACGTAGCGATACCTAGTGGCTGGGTCTGTGTTGATGATTTGACGGGTCTCGCAGTCTATGAGCTTGAAGTGAGGGAGAGTCTGCCAGTCTGGGCTGGTACGACATGCATCGTGATGATTCTCGCATAGGTGTATCCACGATCGAACGAGGCCGTAGTCGATTCTCTCCTCGCGCAAGACTCTAGCTTGCATCGGAAGGTCCAGAAGAGGTCGAGTGGGCTCCAAGATAGCAGTGGATGCAAGAGAGACCAGACTTCCTGGCGCCTCTCGATGGGCGAAACGGATCCACGCTGTCAAGCCGCCACCAGCACTGGTATTGCCAAAGTACTGAGCGGATGCTGTCTTGTAGTGTGAGGGATTCATGACGAGAAGGAGTACGGAGTTGAAGTCTGGACGTTCCCCGCCATCTCCAAGCTTCGCCTTCTCAGCAAAATTGTAGAGCAGATTGGCGGGGATCGCTAACATGATCTTCTCCTTCTCGGCCATCGGATAGCGGTTGAGGTTGAAGCCGATGGAGAAGACCAAATCACAGAACGGGCAACTTGGGATTATGCCTGGGGGGTATTGACTGACCCTATCCTCTCGGGTGAGTGGTCTCCAGTCTCCAACATGCTGGATGTATTTGGTCCAGCTGGTCTTGTAACTCTGAGCCGAGCCAATGGCCGGAAGACCGTCAAAACGAGCCGGGTCGAAGACTGCCTGAAGATTTAGCTTGGTGCAGTTGCGACAGAGCCGATCATCTGAAAACGACATTGTGATCTTGCATGAGTGACTGTTAGTGTGTTGAGGTGCAGACGTGAGGTTGGCGAGGCTCTGGAATTCTGCCTGTCCAGCTGGGTGTTGGGCGTAAGCGCCCCTGTCACGACCTTGCGTCCAATTATATCCACTTCATGCAGGAGTGGCTTGGCCAGCAGCGTCGCGCGAGACATCGAATCCAGCACCCATGTATCACGCAAAGACCCAACTCAGCTCACGCCAGGATGACAAGCTAAATTCGTTATGTGATCCTCGACTACGGGGGATGCCACACGTTACCCTGTTCTGTTTGGATTGAAATAGAGCGTATCCGTATTCAGCAATTGGTCCCAATTGCCTGGCATGGGCTGTGTTCCCGCGGCAAACACCCAGTCAAGATCCAATCTCATGTCCATATCAATGCCCTCGTGGTATTCTCGCTGCTCCCCTTGATGAACAGGAGATATGCTCTGAAAACTGCCTATGCTCTTCGACCCGGCCGGACTGTCGGTACGCGCTCGTTTCCGAGACGCCTGCTCGCTCTGCCGTAGGGTGCCGAGGCCGGACGGTAGCATGGCGTTACGTGATGGACATTGACTCAGCCGGCGAGAGCGCAACTCCCACTTACGTTGCAGCATGAGAAGAAAATCCCGAGACCGCTTGGCGCACTCCCAAGTGCCTGAAAGCTCCTCCAAAGCCCGGAAGCATACGCTCAAGTGTGTCGCCGTCTCCGCGGTCCTCTTCCGTCTGCGGCGGGATATAGATGCGAAGATGAGTATGATGGCTGCAGAGAAGATGATGGCCACGCCTTGGATATGAACTCGCTTGAGGGAGTATTGGCGTTCGTAAATCAGGATCAGCTTTGCCACTGCGGCTGCTGACTCGATGCACATTTGTTGCGCATGCATGTAGCCGGGACCTTGAGGTGGTTGTGGTTGAATGTAGCTCGACGACATCCACGGCCTATGGGCATGTATCACGTTTTGATAGTATTGCATACTGGGCACGAAAAGGTGAGCGAGAGCCGCATGACGACAGGAATCAACAATGTGGATTTAAACTCACTGTAACAGAAGAACATGAGGAAGGAATGGTCCCTCTGAGTCTTCTAGATCGACTTGTATCGTACGTGGCAGGTTCTGCTTCCAAGCAAATAATATTGAAACAATCTTCTCGTTGTTGGCCTGTAATATGTCCCGCGGAATCCGAGAGTTGCCGTATCTACCAGAAGAGCATTTAGTTCCACTAAATCAGACAGAAACATTGTCATTCGGGCGATTTACTCACAGTGTGTGACCAAGAGGCGCCATGATTTCGCACAACTCTATGCGGTATAGACTGATGACCTCAGTGTAATCCTGGATGGGTACTGGGGCGTTGCCGCTGCTAAGGCGCGAAACGTAAGGAAGCCATTGCTCGATCCGTCCATCTGTTGAGTCTTCTGTTGGTTTCCCAACTGTGATATCATCCATGCTGATACGAAAAGGCCGACCTCTGTAAAATCCGAGCGTCCTTGAAAATTTGTAGAGTCAGACCACAGCCCCGACAATGTTGGTAGCGGCGCCAGAAGCTTACTGATCCATTGTGTATGCGCTCCAGAATACAGCGCGACGAAGCTCTGCTTCAGCGGGTTTAAGAACACCCTTGTTTACGTACGGTGTCATATCCTTGTGTAATGCCAAATCAAACGCGAGCCGAATCGCCATTGCTAGATCGAGAGCTGTTAGTTCCTCTTGTCTCATAGTTCACACATGTCACATGTGATAAGCTGGGGTGACTATACCACTATACAACCAACCGCGAGAGTCCCTATTCGCGCCTATCTCATGGCTACTAAGAACAATCATTGCTTGTACCGTAGAGACGGAAGGCGAGTCTAGTTCGATCTCTAAAAGAGTCTTGGCTCTTGCGGCGAAGAAATCCGGAAGAGACTTTGGGAAGGTTATAAAGCTCGGGTGATATCGTGTTTCGAAGGCAGCCCCTAACGAACACCTGCAAAAGAATTAGCATTATCAAGCAACAAAAGAGTTGAGAGGTTGAAGCAATATTTGAACTAACATTGCATTTCTAAGTGCCTCGGAATAATATGGTGTGTCTTCCTCTCGCTCGTGCCAACTATGCTTCGCTTCGTCGTAGAGAGTCCTGTCGACTACATGCTGAAAGGGGTCCTGCCATGTGAAGTAAAGGTTGATCAGATGATCTTCGAGATCTTGCGGTACCTGTTTGCCGTAGCCCATGTTGTCGAGGTGTTCTTGGCCATCGTTGCGCACGGTTCGATCCACAGCCAAAGTATCGGCTCCCACAGGTAGTTCCATCAAGCTAAAGTTAGATGTTGGTCCGAAATAGGAGATATGACCATTGGGACCAATTTGGAGAGACCCTAGTCTATCAGATAACTGGTTGACTAGGTCCTCTTCCGTTGTGCCTGAGCCGGCATCGTCCTCTTCATTGTCGCTCAAAGCAGCCTCTCCGGAGTACGTGCTCAACAGAGGATGGCTGGGGGTCTGGACGCTGGCGATGCCACCACCATTTGTGATGATGTTATCGGCATTTTCAGAAGGGCTCCATTCCCAGTCTGCAATCGCTCTCGTTGTTAAGTTCAGCAAACCGTCTTGAACCGGTGGTGCGAGCCCGACGGTCGCGTCATTGCCTAAGTTGAAGGAAGACGGGTCGAAAGGTAGTGAAAAGCCTAGGGGAAGTTGATCTGGAGGTAGTATGGTATTGTTAGATGGGACGCAGACTGCTGATGTTTGCGGCTCTATAGACGAAGTTGGGTCAATCGGTGGTGTTTTGTCGCGTTCTATAGCCAATTGGGTCGTCGAAAGGCCTAGAGTGTTTAGTATCCGTGTCAGACTTTTGGCCTCTTCTGAAGGCATAGGCGGGAGTTGTAGCCCATTCTGATTGATAAACTGGCAAAGGTGGTCGACTCTACTCGACAGCAATTCGACTGCGACGCGCAGTGATAGTCTAGCGTTTGTAAGCCTTGACCAAAACGCTCGAAATCAAGAGACTGCAAAGAGAATCTAACTTGCGCTTGTCCTCTCCGGCTTGGTAACGGCACTCTCGGTGCTTAGTCCTGCAGTTGGAGCATGAAGGAGTTGCACCGTCACACTATTGACAATTTGTTACTAGGATGCCACAGGTTCTAGCCTGAAGCCATCGTCGTGATATCGAAGCTGGAGGATGGAAACTTAAGAACAAGGCTGGAGAAGGCAGCGCATACCTTGATCTTGCTTTCCCGACAGGAAATGCATGCCGTAGTGACATGCCTCCTCTTGGCGTCAGACTTCGATGATTGGGGCATACTGCCTTGCTCCTCTGGAATATGTGTTCCGGAATCTGTATTGAAGGTGTGGAGGTTGATGAAGTTCGGCTGGGGTAAATTCGAGAGATGACGGGGCGGTGGACACTTCTTGGCCGCACCGAGGCCCACTAGCAGAAGGACGTTCTTTTACAGCATGTACCCAAGTGTGCTAGCTACCTGGCCCATGTGGCTTTGTAAGTAGCTTCGGCCGTGTTCGTACCGGCCGGTAGCGCTGACCGCGGGGCGCGTAGGCGCCAGGTCTAGATGTACAGGGGACTTGCTGGACGCTAAAGTGACTATGTTGTACCGAATGAATGTGCGCTAAAGTTCACTCCAAATGTGGTCAACAACACACCGGACGGTCGTGATACTATTCGATGAGCTTTTCATTGGGATAGACGAAGACTGTTAGATGTACTCCAATGCTTGGGTGCTTGTAGTGAAGATTATCAATCGTACCTGGGAGCAAAAGACAATTCTCATTAAAGTTTCGTTGCGAACATGGGCTCTGCGTAGGTATCCGAAGCATGGATCAAGAGCATCTCAAGCACACATTCGCAACCACAGACTACTGGCCACTTGGACATGAATCAAGGATCTACGACTTTAGGATTACACTTCGTGTATCTAAGTCGATGACCGAAACATGTAGTAACGCTACTCACCTAGGCAAAGCGCTATTGAGGCAGTACTAAGTCAGCTCGCACAATCCGGCATACCGAGTCGTCCATCCTCATTCTAATGAATCGTAGCAATAGAGTAACGACAGCTGGCCCGTGCTAAACCTTAATCTTATTCAAAGTATACGAAAGAAGGCCGGTGTCTTGCCTCTAGACATGAAGTACTGGCGTGTCCGAAAGAGCCGACCCGCGGGACTCCCCGAGTCACTCCTCTTCAAATTTTCGACATGACGGGGATCTCGGTTTCTGAGACGGCTCCCCAGCGCAAGTATTGCTAGAAAATAGTTAACATAGAGCCGTTATGGTTCAGCTTCTCCTCCGATTGGCACCTTGTGAACTGAGATTGAATCTGGGGTTGCTATATGATGAATTGCTTGCTCTCATCGCGGCAAGGCGTTCGTGACAAGCCTTTGCTCTATGACCCAGAACCTTCTCGAGACGGCATGATGGAATAATTACCTTAATCTCAAAGCCCGACTACCATAGGTCAAGAGTCCCATTATCAAGCCTCCCAGTACGCGTATTGCACGTGCTCAAAGGGACCCAAACGCCACTGGCACGTTTGAGGCGTTAAGGGAGCTCGAGCACGTACTCTGATAGAAAGACTAATGAGCAAATTACTGAAAAAGAACGCCTTACTCGAAGAAGAAGTTGCATCCAGTCCAATGAAAGGCCTTTCTTCATCCTTAGATCTTTGCTAGTAGTGAAGCCACAACGTAGAGCAGCCTTGAATTCTCGGTACCGTGCCGAAATGATTCCAGACAAACTTAGCGATGAAATCTGATAACTCAAAATCTGGTCCGAGGAGATATCGTGCTGTTGATTAAAGTCAATCTCCTTAGTCAGAAATGTAGCGACACCCAAGTGAGTTTAGATTCGACGAGGGATCGGGCGGCACCAGGTTTCCCCAAATCAAGTGCTTCATCCTTATGATCACTTCTCAAGGCGTCACTACTGGATTATGATGAGTAATGACATGATGAAAGCTTAGTCGGAATTATAGTCCGGAGAGGATCTAGAATCTGAGCCGCACTAAGATCTCATAGGACGTTCGGAAACTGGTTTCCGAAGTCCCCACCTACCTTGGCCCCAGAAGTCAGGTACACCCGGAGACAATTATCATGCAACAAAGTCCGATTTCTACGTTCGTCGCCGAATATCAACTCATAAGTCAAGATGTTTCCCCAGGCGATCAGCTGGAAGGGGAGAGATTCTGTGACGGCGAGCATCTCCGTATGGGGTCGGTTCTCGGCGGACCCATCCGGAGCTCAATCGGGCAAT
This sequence comes from Colletotrichum tamarilloi, assembly GCF_030869305.1. Taxonomy (NCBI): domain Eukaryota; kingdom Fungi; phylum Ascomycota; class Sordariomycetes; order Glomerellales; family Glomerellaceae; genus Colletotrichum; species Colletotrichum tamarilloi. The sequence goes on along the minus strand of NW_026849483.1, from coordinate 40,092 downwards.
TCTGACCGGTAAAGGAGTGCCCGATTCCCAGCTTGACCTCGTCAGACAATGCCCTATTCGGACTCCTGCCAGTGTGCGAATCGAAGTGATGGAGAGGACTAGAAACCCGCGTTTCCGCATAGGCTGTGGTTGGATCATCTTTACCTCGGACTTCCAACGTCAGAACTAAGTCTCGATCCTCTACCGAATGTGGAGAGCGCCAGCCTACTACACGGTCCTTTCAGCTTAAATACCCCGCGCTTCTCCCTTCACGAGCGGCAGAACATGAGGTAATGTTACAACATACCTTACTCTATAAGGTTCCATTATCTCTCCACTAACGCCTCAAATAAGTACTCCAAGATGGCTATCAAGAACGGACTAGCGAACGGCAGTCACTCTCCCAGTATGGGCTCCCCTCGCCTCTTCTCAAAATCGGAAACGACAGCAGTGGAACGATTTGCAACCACCTGCTCCCAACGAGCCTCTCCAGAGGATTACCCGCTCGCCGCATCCATCGAAAAGAACATACCGATCTACGACCTCCCTGAATATTCAACCTTGAGCGACCCAGAACGCACAGAGCTGCAAGACGAATGGTACCGCGTACTGATCTCTGGCCCAGGCGTCTTTGTCACAAAGGGCCTTTTCCGTGACAAAGCGCTGATTCAGTCAGCAAACGCGGCTTTCGCATCAATCATCGAGGACGAGAAGAAATCAGGAACCGCAAAAGGTGACCATTTTGCCAGCGCTGGCAAAAACGACCGCATCTGGAACTCGTTCAGCAAACACGGCCTCAAGGACCCGGCGTCCTTTGTAGACTACTATTCGAATCCATACCTCGGCCTCATCTCGAGCGCGTGGCTCGGACATGGCTACAGAATCACAGCGCAGGTCAACAACACCAAGCCCGGTGCCTCGCCGCAGGTCTGCCACCGCGACTACCATGTTGGCTTCCAGACGGCAAAAGCAGCCGCGCAGATCCCACGGGCGATGCAGATCGCCAGCCAGCTCTTGACGCTGCAAGGCGCCGTCGCCCACTCCGAGGTGCCTCTGGAAAGCGGTCCCACGCGGCTGCTGCCGTTCAGCCAGACGTTTGAAGCCGGCTACGTCTCGTATCGTCGCCCCGAGTTTAACGACTACTTTTTGAACAATTACGTCGCTTTGCCGCTCGAGGTGGGAGATGGGCTCTTCTTCAACCCGGCGCTCTTCCACGCGGCTGGCAAGAACGAGTCGAGCGATGTGTACAGAATGGCGAATTTGTTGCAGATCAGCAGCCCCTTTGGAAAGCCGATGGAGTCCGTGGATGCCATACCACTAGTGGAAAAGAGCTGGGATCACTTGCTCAAGCTATACGAAAACGAAGGGCTGAGTGCCAGGGTCAAGTCTTTCATCGCGGCCGTGGCAGAGGGATATCCGTTCCCTACGAACTTGGACAAAAACCCGCCAAGGAATGAGGGTATGGCGCCAGAATCAGAGCAGGATAATGTCATACAGAGTTTGGTCGAAAAGCGAAGCAGAACCGAAGCGGTAGAAGCGCTGCAGGCATTTGTCAAGAGATCGTCAGCATAAGCATATACGCATACCTTGCCTGTAGGACAAGTATCTACTCAAGGTATTTATTGCAAGTTTTTGACATGCCCATTGCTAAGACCAAGCGAACCAAGTGTACATCGATGGATTCAAGTCTAGATATAAGTTCACTGCTGGCTTTTCCCTCCTAAGAATAATCGAATCAGTGATGATAGACTCTTGAGTATTGCCTATTTGCTCAACTCCAGCGCCTATCGCATCTACGTTGATCGACAACCCCCACATCTACGTTGGATCGAGATTGCTTATGCACGTCAGCGAAAGCGCATACGGCCTGTTCGAAGCACAATGAAGACAAGCGCATAGGGATACATGTGGTAACGAAGATCGATTGGCACCGGTTGATGCCGGCGCCATGGTTTGTCAGCCTTGAAACTTGCGTCCAAAATAGACACGACTGTTAGCCGTCCTCCCCACGTCTGCCTGGACCGTTGCCGCTTTGCCGATGACAAACTGCCATAGCAATCGTTGTTCCTGGTATTTGTCTCTCTGATTAAGCTCTATTCTAAATAGCTTTGAGATGTGACGTTGCTTCCTGTTACTTCTTGGTCTGCTGCGACTTTCGTGTTCCAGCTTTGTCCACGTAGGTTCCATGTCCAGTCCACGCGCCATGCGTGTCTTTCGTTAAACGGGATTTTGTGGGATTCAAAATATCATCATCAATTGGGCCACCCCGAACACGGATCAACCAGTCGGAACCGGGCCCTGAACAGCCATCGGTCCCATTCCTCAGCTGTCGTCGGGCAACTAGCGTCGACGGACACGGGGAAGAGCAACGCTGAGAGTGACATCACATGTGAGACCTCCATTCCTTCTACTACCGATACGAGGTTTTGCGCACGGGGAAGTTGGGGGGCCACACAGGCACACACTGACCGCTTAAATGCTTCTTACGGGATCTGCACCGCTGAGTGGTGATCTTCCATGCCCGCGCCTCTCGTGGCGTGCCAATGTCACGATGTTTGATAGCTTTCCAACGTTCCTAGGGAGAAGCTTTCTTATATTTATTGAGACACGAGTCCCCACCTCTTTGCAGGGTCTGAATCAGTCTCTCACCGCGCAAACGATTCACCATAACGTAGCTAGAAATACCATCATCTTCCCGCAAACATCTCCAAATCCTGTCACACATTCCACAAGTTTGGGTGTCCCATCAAAAAGACAAACCTTCCCATAACGACTTCGAGCCAGATCTCTCATCACAAAGAAAGAAACAAAGTATCATCTTCTGACCCGCATCTCATCAAACTTTCAAGAACCCCAAGATGTATGTCAGAAAATTCATCACCGCCTTCTCGGCTCTCATCGCCGGTGCCTCTGCCGCAACCCTTCCCCTCCGATGGACCGGCATCTCAAATAACGCCGCGACCGCCGAGCGTCGACAGGCCGACGGCAGCGCCACTTATCCCACGACCCCAGGAAATATCACCTGGGCCGCACAAAACTACATTTGGGGCTGCTCACCAGGTGGCTGCAGTGCCCGCTTCAACGTCAGTGCTCCAGCGGGCTACAGCGCCGGCGCACCTGGCTTCAACGTTGTCTGCAGCCCCATCTACATTCAGCAGGGCTGGGTCCCCTGCCTGAACCCGGACAACAGCCCCCTCGGCGGGGATTCGCAAGTCTTTACGATTTGGACGGCCGGCGCGGACCGTGAGCGCATGTACCTTGGCGTCGAGCACATTTACAAGCGCCAGGAAGATGGGCTCACCTGGAATGCCACTGCCGGAACCGACATCCTGCCTGTCCAGAACATGAGCATCACGTTCCCTGTCAACACTGTTGTAGTTCTTGAGTCTTGAGTAGTTGCGAATTCGCAGCAATGGCCAGTAAGGTCTTCAACTTGCACGGGCATGCATTCAGCAAGGAGTTCGGTTTATGGACATTTCATTCATGTAATTATTTGATGTACATCTTGATGCTTAATTCTTCGTTTGAGCACCGCATCTCTGCCTATGAGGCTATCTCGCAGATAAGGGTCCCAGAATCGTCCTACCAGTTTAAGCCACCCTCACCCAATGTATCATCTACCACGGCTTCTCGTTAATCGGAGCTAGAGGAGTCTGGCACCTTGCCGCCAGAGCGGCCTTTGCCTCGTCACTGTCGATGCTCACACAGGGAGTGTCGATACCTCCATCTACGCCATCGCAGATGATAACAGGTTCCCCACCACAAGGCGACGTGACGTTGAAGTTCTTGAACTTGATGTTGTGGCATACGGCGTCGGGGTTTGTGGAGCACGTCAGCTTCGCGACTGCGTTGCCGTAGATGCCGCTGGTGTAGCCAGTGAAATTCTCGAAGAGAACGTTGGAGACATTCATGCCGGACGGGTATTGCTCGCAGGTAGTCTCGTTGATCTGCCGGAAGTCAGTCAGCTGGACCAAAGGTCTTTCCCATACCACGATCGTTGGAAACCCACGTTGAAGTAGCATGAGTCAAGAATGACTCCGTAGTCCATCCGAGCAACCCAGAAGTTCCTTCAATCATTGTCAGAGATGCGTGGCCAAGAATGTCGAGACGGAGAAATACTCACTTGTAGGTGATGTTATCGACGAAACCGTATCCCACGTTAGGGCCGGCCCAGGTCTTGATGCGGGCACCAGAGTACTTATGCCTCGTTAGAAGAAGGTAAAATCAGAATCGTTGGATCAGACTCACATCTCCGTTCAGCATCCAAACGTTCTCAATGTGAACGTCCTTGACGTATGACATTTCCCCTGCGTATTGTCCCAAGGAACCGATTGACTGAGTCAAGTTAGCAAGATTACAGCATGAGGAAGGCCGTGCAAGTATATACCTGGCCGTGGGTACCTGTAATGCTGTTAGCCTGCTGTTGATATATAACCAGGGGTTATACCGCATACCGTTGCAGTACATGGTGTTCACGTAAAGATTGGTGTTGTTGGACTTCGGGGAAAAGCAGTCGTCGTCAATGTTAACCCAGACACGCTCAATCTTTACGTCCTGAACATCCAAAGAGTCGAAGAAGTCAGTGTTCTTGGGGATGATGCTGCCGTTGTTGGTGATAGCAGTGGCAATGACATCTCTGTACTCAATGTTGCTCGCTGGCACATAGGTGATTAGCCCGAATCTCACGGTCTGGGGAAAGCAGACAGCGGCTGCCGTGAGTCTGACTTACATCCGACGACGAAGTTGGTCCAGCAGGGAGAGTCCTTCATGTGGATGCCCTCAACTTCCAGATTCGTGGTGTTTTCCACATAGAAAAGGATGGGCCGGAGGTATTTGTTGTCGGGGTTCTGGGCTGTTAGTTGCTTGTCGTTCATGGAACCGGACCATGGTGTGTCATACCAGAATCCTGAAGGTGATCAGCATGATATCCTCAAGACAGTCTGAAGAGTCAATACTTACGATCCGATGCCAGAGTTAAACTCGTTCCACCAGCGTTGGCTATGCAGAGTGTTAGACATGAGCGAAAGCTTCGGCTGTTGGTCTACGAACCCTTGTCCGTTGATGACTCCATCACCGTAGATCTTGATGTCCTTGCCACCCCATTTCCCTACATAAGACTATGAGCAGAGCCTCTAAGTATGCACATTACCGGGCTTTCTTACAGAACATGATCGATTTCTGTCACGTCGCATCAGCAGGGGTTCATGGCTGCATGAGATCGGACCTGGGACTTACTTGGAAGGGATGCGTGAACGCATTTGTCTGAAGTTAAGTGTCAGCAACGCCGCGTCTCTTCTGTTTCTGCGGGTGGCTTTTTTCGTATAACGTACTTGCCAGTATTTCACATCATCGGTGAACTAGACCACTGTGTCAGATCATCTTCGACAACCTTTGCGGTGCTAGATCTCACCTTGATCTCGCCCTCCAGCCGAACATGAATGTCATTGAGAAAAGTCAAGTCGAGGGCTTTTGCGATCACAAACGTCTGGTTTTTGGGTAAATACAAGGTCCCACCATTGTTGGCCTCTAAAAGACCCTTCTTGAGCTCCTCAGACACATCGTCCGTGGCGTTCCGGGAAGCACGGATCGTGAAGGTCTTGCGTCCACACCCTTGGGATGGGGGCGTGTAAGGATGCTTGTCACGGAACTCTTCCAGAGATCTGGGTACACCCGCCGGCAGTTCGATCCCGTAGGAAGAGACCACGCCGGCTACGGCTGCGAGCAGGGCCAGTGATCGCAAGAAACGCATGATGAAGAGGAAGGGGAAAAGCCAGAGGATGGATGCGATGCAACGATACTAGTCCGATCTCACCTTCATGTGAGATGCTCCGAAGACAGGAGCTGGAGGGCAGGCTGCACCATCTTTAAGGCTTATAAGCGATCAGCAAACTTGCTCCCGGGAGGACGTAGTCCAAGTGGGGACAACGAAGATATTCCCACTTCTCTGGTCTTCTCTTCAAAGTTCGGGCGAGTATCACATCGGACGGAGTGACGGAACACTCCCCCTGGACACGGAAAAGTCAAATAGACTCATTGGACACTGCAGGCCTAAAATGACCAGGCACGGCAACTTGAATCGTAGTCGAACTCGGAAATAAAGATTATCTAGGGGATGAGGAACCCCGCGCGCGCATCGGAAAAGAGTCGAACAAAAACCCCCGGCCTTCGAACGCACTTCATAAAGTATTAACCGCGAAGCGGTCTGGCATTCAAGATGGTGGAAGATCGCGTGGGGAAGCGTTGGGGGGTGAGTCTTGGGATCTTGGGGGATGTGCGGGGGAGACCCTGGGAAATGTTGTAGTGCAGGGCTCGGCACAGGCCTATTGGTGGGAAATTCCTTGGCCTAGCCAGCGACCTCGGAAAAAGGCACCGCGCCATTGGTAGCTAAGCAGTCTGGGATTGTGCGGCCATCGGCGCTGGGAGTTGAACCGGCCGGAGATCTATCTCGTTGGTACCGAGGTGGACGGGATGCGGAGGGGGCGGTGATGCCACGGAGGTAAGAATTACGCTGACGCTTGCTGGGGCTTGGATCACATGCATACTGTGTACAGGAAAGCAGCCGCAATACAATTGGGCTAAAGTACAAAATCTTGTAAAATACACAGGTGTGTGATATTGCTGAGATAGTTCAGGGCTATTTGCGGTGTAACGTGTTGAAGAAAACGTGGGAGAAGACAATTCTTGTCACAACGATTGGGGCAGAACTTGCGCTTTGATTCATTCAACAGTACCTAGTGTTCATACTTCATCAATCTGGCAAAGCCTGTCCCGAACACTGCTTGGTGCACTCTGTTCCAATAACTTCCAGCATTGTGGATGTTGTCCACATCCCCTACGATTTCTCATACGCCTCATAGACACCTTTTGCCGGCCTGGGGCAGAGTCTACTTCTAGTAGGACGGCCCCAGGAGCGCTGCAAATGTGATCGCCATCTCGGATCGTTATCCGTCGTCCCTTTCCCAAAATTCCTCCAGCTCGTCAATATTACCATGCGAGCTTTGGATGATGGATTGGTCCAGAATTCGAAGGAGTAGTCCATCCAGCAACGCTCACAGCTGAATATCTTCCCGTTGTTTTCGGCAACAACTCTTGGAGGCTTCTGCCCATATTCCCAAATACTGCCTTGCTCTGTCGTATTTGTGGTGGACCCAAGAGAAACATCATGACAGCTGCCGGTATTCAAAACCTCTTTTAGGTCACCGGCTGTCCAAGTTCGGTGATTATGAGGGCAACACCCGCTGAGGTACCAGAACCTGTCGTCCTTTCCCAGGAACTTTCCCCTAGGTTTGGTATGGCGCGTACCTCTTTGCAACTGAACGATGTCCCGTGTCTTGAGGTACAGAGAACCATTGATGATTCGGCATTCGGTCCGCCGTTGTATCCAGAAGTTCGGAATTCTATAGAACTCCTTGGATACAGGCAATGTTTTCGCAACGGACCCTGACGGCCGCAGGCGCTGGGATCTCAGAAGCCCTGCAACCATGTTAAATCGCAGTTTCCACGGCAAAAAGTTTGACCACATCTTGGCACCGATGTAGAGGTGATCCTCGGGAAGTGAAACTCTGGGAACAGCGCACGGTCGTGGGTTGGACGAGTGAGACTCAAGGACATCACAATGGTGTCCTGGCTTCGGCGGGACGGATGATGAGGGCGAGTGGAAGGTTCCACAGTCTTTGCATGCGACAAAAAGAGGTTTCGCATACACGCCGTCACATTCGAGTAGTTGTAAAAGTCGATGTTGAGCCTCCTTGTCCAGAGTCATGGGCCGATGTCCGACTTTGTTTCGTATCATATGATTGAGGAGCGGAAGTATCGCCTGGGATTCAACTGGGAGAAGCCTCTGGATGTGTAACAAAATTTCGGCAGGTAAGATGTCCAAGAAACTCATTGCGGGAGGTCAGGCTGTGCAACTAGGTACCTGTTGAATTGGAAAGAAAGGAGAAGAAGATGTAAAGACCAAGCAAGAGTGTCGATAATATTTCAGAGACAGCATGAAATATTGTTTGTTTTGCGGTTGGAGTCGGGTGAGGTTATACTCAGACGTTATTGGGTGCCTAGACAGACGTTGGGCGCGGAGCTAGGGTCTATGACAAGTTGTCCAAACGGGCCTAACATTTTGAGTCATCCTCGCCACTTTCAAATTTCGGTGGTCATCCACCACATCATGAGTACCTGCTTAGTAGTGTAACTAGCACTCCAATCCTAAAATATGACCAGCAGTCGGAATCATTGTCGCGTTACTGCCCGCGTACGTGCGCTTCATGTTTATTGCCGACTTCTCGGTCATCGGCGGCATCGGTGGTACGGCGATTATTAGGGTACGTCGTGTCATGACCGTTGGTTCACAACAAGTTTCGATAAGCTTGCCCTACCGTTGGCACAACCACCGCACCTAGCAATAGTGTACCGTGGTTATAAAGATAACGCTTCTTCATAGGGAGCGATGATATATGACACTTCTCTTACCGACTGATTATTGTCTCGTCGCCATGGCCTGGGCCTTATCCCTCAATCCCGTAGCATGTGGACAGCCCTTCGTTCGGAAGTTGGATACTCCTTTGAATTGAGTGGCTGTGATACATCCATGCTGGAGACATACAATATTGAACTCCGGTCAAAGTTTACAGGAGAATGATCGAGGACTTGAAAGTCATTAAGTCTAAGAAGACTCAAAATTCATGATGGCGTACTCTTCTTCGCTACACACGACTTATCGTTTACAACTTATGTCTTGCACCAATTGAATCCTAAATGCGCTTGGAGACACGAGAGAACACTAAACCATAAGAATAGAAACATAAATGATTGAAACATTAGGCACGATCCAAAATGTAGTGACCGCTTTGGGGAAACAACTAATCTGAGTAGAAAATTGATGTCTTCAACTTGATCAAGAATACACAAATTCTCTTGGCTTTTACTACGCATATCACCTTCTTTCTTTTTTACAGTATCGAAACTTATACCATAATCATCTAGTAGTATAACCGGCTAGATATATTGTTCAGTTCGGCAGATGCATGTAGAAGCAGCCAAAAATCCCCTTGGATCCAAAACTTCGCAGTAACTCGGCATTCAACTAGGTTGTTGAATAATGAACAACTATTCTTACAATTTGACAGCCGAGGCTTTGCAAAGCTCAAAGATTTGGAAGATCAAGAACGAAATCTATTGCGTCTCGCTCTTGCAAGCACATCACGACTTGCCTGGATGTTTGGATTTCTCCAGTGCTAGTGGTATGCCCTGCACGCAGAGGGCCACGTACTACCTTGGTGTGACTTGGGGCAAGGTCTCCATCTTCGGGCGCTGTGCCCCAAACTTTCACCTGGGATTCAAGACACATGAACTGTCTTCCCCGGACGTTTAGCCCGTTTTAGGTCAGCAAGGGCCTTATTGCAACATTGTTGCAGGGGCCGATGAGATGCAATCCCACCGGCTTCAAGCTTATTGTACCTACTCTAAAGACGCAACAACACGCTTTCTAATATTTCACAGATCTTTCAGGTGACGCCAGACCCAAGGCCTCAAGTTTCTGTGACCTGACATGGCTGGTATGGGAGTAGACTTTGGCCTAGATGCAAATGAACAATATCACGTAAAATGATAACCAACATCCAATGTCTGAGAAACCAGCAGACCAACAGCGAGTCAAGAACTGTCGGGTAGTGGATTCCGTACCTGGCCGCTATATGCATATGCAGGCTTCGCCTGCTGAAGGATTCACAGAGAATTTTCTTCAATTCGCTGCACTGGACTCATTCTAAGGACCACCTTTGCTCGTTTGTTATGTGTTCTTCAGAATCGGGCCTTCCGAGCGCGTAAGAGAGACGAAGTGTCAAGAACGAATCCCAAAGATGAACGGCTCGGTCGTGCATTCTCACAAAATCCAACATCTGCGCGCTGTTTGCTTGGTCCAGCGACAGTATATGTGATCGGGTATTGCTCTCGTGTCACTGTCAGACGGCCATCGCTTAATGCTGACCGCCGTAACCCGATCATACCTTGTCCTGCAACTCCATCACTCCGCATAGTGATATCGGATCATTAACCCAACACTGAAAATGCTCGCCGTCCTTGGCAGCACATAATTACAGCATAACACTGTTTGTAGCTATTTTAAAAACGAGCAATCGCCAGCGATAGTTGACCTTCAACGCCTCGAGTTCTTACACCTTGGGCTTCACAACATATCCATGTCCGCCCAAGATCACTAAGATCTTGCAGTATCACAAGCATCGTGGAGCAACTAGCAACTACTAATCTCACCATGCCCATGACTTACGCCGGCATGTGCGCGGGGCTCTTGGCAGCTTCGACGTTGTTCCTTCCCGGCATTTGCTTTGCGGCAAACGACAGGATTCCCGATTCAGTAACGATTTGGTCCGCGGAGACATCACGCACCGGTATTCCACCTGTATGCTATTCCCTTGCAGAAACGGAATGCGATCATTTGCGGCCGCTAATATATCGCCATGACAGTGTGATGCTCTCATCGCCGCAGGCTTGGCAGATCGTCTGCTTCTCGCAACCGAAGCAGGCTACGAGGCGCGGATCTCGACATACTGGTCTGTCAGTGCTCGTCTACGGCCGTGGTGTCTTGTCCAGCCACGGGATACCACCGAAGTATCCAAGACTCTGACTACACTGTTGGAGGCTGGATCAGGTGCTGGAGACTGGCACATTGCGGTCTGTGGAGGAGGCCACAACCACTGGGCAGGCACTAACAACATTGCTAACGGTGTGACAATCGACTTGGTCTACCTTAACCAGACCTCTTACGACCCGGAGACTAATCTTGCCTCTGTTGGTCCCGGAGACCACTGGAAGGATGTGTATGCCAAGCTTCTCAAGAGCAATGTTACTGTGACCGGTGGCCGCGATGGAGGCGTGGGTGTCGGTGGCTTTCTTCTGGGAGGCGGCAACTCTTATTACACCGGCCGCATGGGTTTTGGAGCAGACTCTGTGCGAAACTACGAGGTCGTGCTTGCCGATGGCAGCGTCCTCAATGCCAACAAGGAAACCAACCCTGACCTCTTCAAAGCTCTCAAGGGTGGCAGTAGCAACTTTGGAATCGTAACAAGATTCGATCTCGAGGCACTACCGGCAAAAGATCTCTACACGGGTATCCACATGATGACCAAGGATAACTCCGATGCCGTCGTCAGTGCTGTCGTCGACTTCACCAACCACGATCGGAGTTTGGCTGACGACGCACTGGTTGTTGTCTACACCCACAACACTGCTTTGGGCGACGATATACTCATTGCTGCTTCTCGCATCAACACCCAGGGTAATTCGAACACCACATCGTTCGCGAAGATCAATCAGATTCCCGCCATCAGCAGCACCATGACTCATCGGAGCATGGCTGATTTGGCATTGAACTCCCAGACTCCTGCCGGCTCTAGGTTCGTAGCATCTCGTTGCCCCTTGCACTTTGAAAGTAATACCTGGATTGACCTTACGGTATAGATCTGTGTGGTTTACGTTAACGTTCAAGAACGAAGAAGCAATCCTGAAGAAGGCTGTCGAGGCTCACCAGGACTTCGTCGACGCTATGAAGGTTGCTGTTGGGGCAGATCAGTTCACCACCCAGATGGTCTTCCAACCACTGCCTGCCTACTTCGCAGCCATTGGTACCGAGAATGGTGGTAATGTCCTCGGTCTTGATGGGGAGAAGGAGAATGCAATTCTCTGGCTTGGTCTCGTTACCATCAATACCGAAGCTCAGGAAGCTGTTGCTCGAGCACGTATGGCCTCAGCGTCTGCCCAAATCGCAGACTATGCTATTTCTGTCGATGGAAACGTCAATTGGCGTTACCTGAACTACGCTGACCCAAGCCAAGATCCGATCAAGACGTATGGCTCTGCTAATGTGGACTTCATCCGCGAGGTTGCAGCCAAGTATGATCCTGAAGGGAAGTTCCAGACGCGAATCCCAGGAGGCTTCAAGATTTCACGCGTGGGTTGATGTTGGATGGCTCAGATGGCCCTGGTGGGAGATTTGAGCTGCTCGAAATTTTGGTAGTATTGAGATAACGCTAGAGCGCGCTCATCGATAGCCAGCTTTTAAAAAATGAAATCATCGGCTAAGGTAATGCTTTTTTCCGGGGAGATAATGTTGTCAGATGTACAAAGCTGGAAATTCTTGTTTGTCAGTGGAAAAGAGTGCCGCATCTTTCCATTCCTCAAAGCTCAAAGGCCTCTGTAGGGTTATGTTGAGATGCGGCGAAACTTTTCACGTAAGGTAAGTATGAAACCATGAATGCTCCGACCACCGGTTGCCGGATCCCGGTATCCACCAGTTCCCTCGCTTCTATTCCGGCAGACAAGCGGCTTTGGAGCCGGTGCCAAGCCCCGCCCCTCGTATCCACATCGCGGGGCCGGGAGTCCTGCACCTGGATGTAATCAGTCTCTTGTAATTGGCTAGTTCTGACAAACAACATCCCTCGAAATGCGTCAGAGTGTACGTATACGTGTAAAAGCAGTTGCTCATGCAGACCTTGCTTGCTTGTGCACCTTTCATGCGGATTCAGATAAGAGTCACCCGCACCGAAGCTATCTAACCTATCTCCCGCGGAGATGCCATGTTGGGGGTTGAGTCACCGGGGCTGACTGACTCTCGACAGTGACGGCCAAGCTTGAGACTGCGGAACGGTCTTTGTTACGCACGAGTACGGAGATAGGTGGCTGAAGTCATCAGAATATAAGTCAATGCGATCGTCGAAGATCGAGCCCTTCCGGCCTCTGGCGTTAATGAACAGACTTTCCAGATGTGGTTGTGATATTGCCATTGCGAGTACTTGCGGAGGCGAAAACTTCCGCGATTGACGTTAGAAACCATAATTAGTGGACCACATGCACGCCCTTTCAAACACATGTCCTATTACGTTTCGGCAGGAACTAGAGGAAATACACGGAAGCGCCCGGCCCTATAAAGCCGGTGAACCGACATAAACCGCTGTCATCAGATCAACTCAAGCACTATCAATTTCAACCCATTGATATCAACAAACAACAACGCCATTTAGCCAATTTACTGTATCCATCTTCTTGTCTTCGACACCATGCAGCTTCGGAAAGATCACGTGGAGAATAGTATTCGAGTACTTCGTCAACTCATCAAGGACTATCCCCTCGGTGTCCTTACAACAGCTATACCGTCGGCCGATCACCCTTTCATCCAGTCTAGCCACATCCCCTGGGTATTAGATGTCGAAGATGACTCTAGCGAAACCGAGCTCGGCGTCCTGAGAGGTCATGTGGCGCGCGCAAATCCTCAGTGCAAGGCGATGGTCGAGTCACTAGCGGCAGAAAACCGGACTGGGACCGGAAACGTTCTCGATCAGGAGGTGCTGGTCCTCTTCACCACGCCCGCCCACTCCTATGTCACGCCGAAATTCTACGTCGAAACCAAGCCAACGACGGCCAAAGTCGTACCGACCTGGAACTACGCTGCGGTGCAGGCGTACGGTCGCGCCAAGATCTTTTATGAGTCCAAGGCCGAGGAGACGTCGAGTTTCCTGAATAAGCAGCTCCACGATCTCTCACAGTTGGGAGAGCAGTCAATCATGGGATACACTGGTCAAGACGGCCGTCCTGGGCCGTGGCAAATCTCGGATGCCCCGCAACGGTACATTGATCTGTCTAAAATGGCTATCATTGGCATTGAGATCACCATCGACAGGCTGCAGGGCAAATTCAAGATGAGCCAGGAGTTGGGCGAGGGTGATCGCCAAGGTGTTGTCGAGGGATTCAAGGCGTTGAACTCGGACTTGGGCAACCAGATTTCAGCCCTGGTAAAGGAGCGCGGTGAGTTGAAGCAGAGATCTAAACAATAAAATTCAACTAAGATTTTATCCACGAAATGTTGTTTCTTGATCGTTAGGTGACTCTCGAACCTTTGCCCCGCGTATTTGGCGTAAATCTGGGGTTCAATACTACGGGCCGCAAGCGCATGTGGCCGGCCCGGTGCTGAGCTAGGGTATGGCATGTAGGTACGATTCTCAAGCGACCAATGCGAGGCAACGAATTACCCAACGAACCACTTGAAGACCAAACTATTGGCTGTGTAGAAGTACCAACACCGGGCCGGCTCTCAGCTCTATGTGAAGTACCCGTCCACTCATCAGGATACTCTTTGCGAACGAAGTCTAGGAGACATCCTAATTGCTCGGTGATGTCCCAAAGAGCTAGCCTCGATAACCAGGCTTTTTCGCTGAGAGAGAAAACATTCACGACTCGGTGTCATTAAGAAAATCAGCCCACAAGGTAGATTTGACCGGCGTGTCGGAATCATCAACACCCCCTTCTCGCACTTCCATGAATTTCTCGCCACTTGCTACAACCACCCGCGGCATCCACCACAGCTCCGCCATTTTCAACAATGTCTGTAGTCCATCCCAGCGAGCCCCGAACTACCATCACATCTCCACTATGAGCAAAAAATGACTTCTCGTCGGGCTCAATGACCTGTTTGTAGTAAGGGTCCGCATAAGCGGACAAGAACTGCTCGATGCTTGATACGGTGAAGTCGGCCGCTCCGTCGTATTGTAAGAGGTATTCGTCCGGCAGCCTTAGAGCTTTCTGAAGGGTCGTGCGATTTGCCTCGGTGGTGTGGTACTGTGGAACCCATCTCGGTGAGCTCCAAAGGCTCTTGATTAAGGATTGGATAATGATATCACGTCACTTACCTGAGTGTACCGATTGACGCCGTACTGGAGAGCCCATGGCACGACGAGGGGACCATGCGTGTTCGTCCAGTGATCGTGGAACTCTTGCTCCGTCATTTCAGCCTTTCGGGTGAGGAAAGTGATGATGCGCGCAGATTCGTCCGCTAGAGATGGAACGAGAAGGGTGAGAAGGGCACCGAGGCCGCACGTCGTTGACGTGAACCTCATCGTGTACGTTGGCTGAATGATTATGTGTAAAAGTGCACGAGGACCTGGGTTCTCGATCCAAGCTGCAGCCATCGTAATGTAACGACTTTCGTTTCCCTTTATACTCTTCGAGAGCCTAGAGTTCGAGAGAAGAGCCAAACTACAATTTCAATGGGCCTTGGCCTTTCGCTGAGGATCGGGGGTTATAATTCCCGTCAAAGTGGTCCGGCATCGCCAACTCCGTCTCGTTCCTCGGGCAAGCCGGAGCACATCTCTCGAGAAAGGGACATAGCTGCGATACTTTGAAGGTGATTCGTGATGCTTGATAACTTCGGCATGAACGAGCAGATCTTGAAAACCACCGACTACGATATCGAATCGTTGATTTGTTGGTTTTGAGACCCCAGTCATTTGCGGCAGGGCGCGCACGATGAACCCTGTCTCTTGGCACACGAGTTTGAAGCAGGCTACAGCATTTTGTCATTCCTTCAAATCAATTATACTTTGCGTTTGGCTTGCTGTTTCTTCCTCAAAAGGTTTGAATTACTGCTTTGTGCTGCCTTCTGAGAAAAACATTTCACGGAAAACTGAACTTGGTATCATCCGACTTCGGTGCGGATTTCCTCCCGTAATCGGCAAAGATACAAATGTCAAACCTCGTAGCCGAGATCTTAGAGCCTGTAAGTCGTACAAAATGCTTCGAGGCCGCTTGTTCTCTTCTGTGTCGCTCGACGAGCTATTCATTCCCGTGGATGCTCAACCTGGCGGCCAAATTGAAAGGATCTCCTTAGATCCGACCAGTCCCATTCTCCTCATACTCTTTGCGCAGGGGATTGAAACCGAGAAGGGATCGGCACCGTAGCCGACCGATACTCGTTGAACAACTCACTCACATGCGTTATCGGTGCGAATCAAGCTTCACCTCATGCAAGTGGCCGCCTTTGGTATACCGCTTCTCGGTCTCGCGTGCGGGGGAACGGTTGGGCAGCTCGGGTGTTTGTACGCGCGGGACAGGCCGAGGAGGGGTCGAGAAACTCTCAACGCGGCATGCGGCTCGACGGAAAAAGGTTGACGACAGGGACTTTATTTGGGATGAAACTAAAGCTTGTAATTGCCAACACTGTCGACAATCATCGCGCATCGCTAATACAGACGTATGAAACTCAGTTCCTGTGCAGGTATCTCTGACTTATTGTGAAGAGAGAATCGAGAACTGTCTACGACCACTTTTACTCACCAGGAGGCCTTCAGGTTGCCTCGTAGGCACTGTATTCAAGATTTCGACGGTCGCCCGCGTAACATGATGGCAGAAGTAACGAAATCCACGGACATCAAAGGCCTACACAAAAATGGCTCACTCAACGATGAAGAAACCGGCGGATCGCACTCAGAGGCACCCCTCGAGGTCCACGCAGACGAAGACATCGTAGCGCGGATGAACAACCTTGATCCGCCTGTGACGCCAGAGGAGGAGAGACGCGTACGGAGAAAGATTGATATGCGACTGCCTCCCTTCCTGCTCATTCTCTATATGTTCACCTGGCTGGACCGTGGGGCGCTGGGGAACGCGGCGCTGATGGGGATCAAGGAAGATCTTGGGTTCACGAGCAGAGACTTCTCTCTCGCCGTGAGCATGTTCTTTGTCGGCACGGCGATTTCTGACCTGTTTACGAATATTGGGATGAGGTATATCCGGCCTTCGGTGTACCTTGCTACGGCTATGGTCAGTTTGATGCGCAAGAGGGGTATCAGTACATGGACGAAAGCTCACTAAGCTCATAGATCATCTGGGGCATCTTTGCGACGCTGCAAGCTGTTGCCGGCGGTCCCAGCGGGATGTTCGCGATCCGGTTCTTCCTTGGCATCTTTGAAGCGGCCTTCATCTCCGGGGCGCCGTATCTGACGACTGTTCTCTACCCCAGAGCTGTGAGTTACTCCCGCAAACCTCTTGATACTTTCTTCTTGTCCCCAAAACCTAACAATCTCAGGAATGGGGCCGTCGCATAAGCGTCTACCTCTCAGCAACCCCCCTCGCAGGCGCCTTCGGCGGCTGGGTAGCCTACGGCGTCTCCAACATCTCCAACCCGCTCATAAAGCACTGGCAAGCCCTCTTCGTCATCGAGGGGCTCGTCACCATCCTCTTCGGCGTAGCCTGCATCTGGGTCCTGCCCGACCGCCCACACAACACGCACTGGCTCACCCCGCGCGAGCGCGACGTCGCCACCTGGCGGATGATGCGTGACGGTAACCGCACGCACGGCAAAGTCCACTGGCGCACGACGGCGGCGCAACTGACGGGGGACTGGCGGCTGTGGCTGAACATTGCGATTTACATGGGACAGGTGCTGCAGACGTACACGATTGCGACGTTTACGCCGATTATTGTGGCAACGTTTGGGTATGATAATGTCAAGGCGCAGTTGATGACGGCGCCGCCGTATTGTGTTGCGTTTGTCATGGTGTTTGTTGTCGGGTGGGCGAGTGATCGGGTGAAGTCGTGTTCGGGGTTGTTGGTGGGGTGTTCTGTTGTTGCTGCTATTGGAGATTTGTTGCTTGCCGTGTTGCCGCATACGGCTGCGAGTGCGAGGTATGGCGCGACGTTTTTGATCTTGTCTGGAATTTTGTCAGGTGTTACGTTGAGCGTTGGCAACATCACGAGTAATTGCTGCGGTGATATCAAGAAGGGGATCGCGACGGGGTTGTTTCAGTCTTTTGGGAGTACAATGGGCATTGCGACGGGGTATCTCTTCCCTTCGATGGATGGGCCGAGCTACAAGAAGGGGTTCTGGACGTTGTTTGCGGCTACGTGTTGGACTGGTGTTGGGGCCGCGTTTGTGACGGTGATGAATATCAGGGAAAATAGGAGGCGAGATCGGCAGTCTGGGAAACCACCTCGAGATATGGTGATCGACTATGACGAGGATGGTCAGATGGAGAACCATCCATATTGGAGGTTCTACCATTAGGCTCTCGGTAATTGATAAAGATTAGAGACATCCGACTAAGGCTTTACCACAGGTTCAAGGCGCTCATCAAGTGAGGTAATGGAGTTGACATGATTGTTTGTCTTGATAGAAGCCATATCTCTTGAGACGTTGGGTCCTTCTAGCGGCAGCTGTCCACTTAGCTCCAGTGGTGTTCCAGCCGCCCGGGACAGCCGTTGGCGGTGCAGTCTCTCTATATCGGTGCCAAAGTAGAAGGAGCGTCCAGTCGGCTACGGAATGAGGATGGGCTGGCCCTCACGGCGTCGGAGATGACGTTCCTGCAAGCCGCCGCGGATCGATTTGGACTGTAAGTAACAGACGATTGGCTGCAGCCGGACATTCAGCGAACTCGTGCCTTGGCGATGATGGTCCTTTTACAGGTGCGCAACATCAAGACCTTGGAGCTACCCATCCATATCAAAGGATTCTTAAGATGTCTCACCACCGGCGTCGGATTTCCAGCACGCTACGATGCGCTTACGGACATTCGGCTCGGCAAGAACACACTTGGAACGTTTGATGCTACGGGTGAAGATGACCCGTACTCCGGCAGCAGCGACGCAAGACGTCTGCTGGAATCAGCACCGCGGCGCGAGACAGTCCATCTTGATTTCTTCGTAGGCAACCATCAAGAGTGGTCCGCCATGGATTGGTCCAGCGTCAGGAACCTGCACTTGCGGCAACTAGAGAGCGATGACATCCGTGTGACGGATTTGTCGACGTTTTCCCATTCTATCAGACGACCGCGAGGATTGGATTGCAGCGGTGACGACGGGACGTTGCCGGAACCTCGAACTGCTCAAGTTTACCTGAAACACTCGCTCCGTGGTCAATCATCGAAAGGCTGCCACCAAAGACACGCTGGCTGTATGTTCCCGCGGACCACTCACTTCAAAGAGACGGACAACACGATCACTCAGAGTGGCTCAACAACTTTAGCGGGTTGGATGGTCCACTCTGTGAGAGTGTTTGAAGATGGAAACCTCCCAAACCTCGAATGGTTGGTCATTCCGGCCTTCGAATGTCCACACGGTCAGCAGTGTCTGTCTACACCGAAGAACGAGCTCAATAAAGGCTTTGTGCAGAAGTTCCCAACCCCTTCATCTTTGGAAACAGATGTTGCCATCGTGGTGTGTAAGGTATCGAGGAATGTTCGGGAAGGACTGTTCATGCTCCTCACGTCAGGGCTGCCCTGTAGCATGGAATTCGATGACCTCCGTTGCAAAGTGGAGATGCAGCCGGGCCACTCACCTAGCCTGAGTGCTTCTGAGCTGCAGGTGAAGCTCATTCCCTCTGCTAATTAGACCGAAAGCTTTTCACCGGAAGCTTCAGAAAGTAAACAGAGCCCCACAGCCTCCCCATCATACATTGGGGAGATAGTGGGACGATCCCTTGAATGACCAAGAGGACTAATGATAGCACAGGGGACATTGCCTCATGGAACATGACGATAGGTTTGGGTGGTGGTTTTTGCAGGAGTCAGGCCAGCGTTGTTAAGTACAACTCTTGGGAACTGAGGAGGCAACGGATGACGCATAACGTCGGACGCGTCATATTTGTTTAACAGCGGCAGTGAGATGGACATACGTTTGATGCGGATATAGAGGAATTTGATAGACGTTGTAGTAGTCTTTACTAGATAGCTTGGAGCAATCTGATATTCTGTAATGTATAATACTTGCCTTCGTCATAATGGTCTACGAATGTGGTCTTAGTGGCAATGCTGTACAGAAAGTGGCAGTCGTCGAGCATTCTTCCAGCTCACATTCAACTTGTGGAGTTGTGTGAGGAGCAACTGGCGGGGCGAATCGGAAACGGCCTCAGTCAATCGAACTGTTTGGGCAACAGGAAAGAGCAAGGGTCAGCCCGGTATCTGATCACGCTGGGTAGAGGGTCGGGACGGGCGGGAGACCGGGCTGGTGACTGGGACGTTTGCTTGTGTTCCGCGGCCGGGTCATGGACGGACAGTAGGCGGTTGGGACAGGAGTGTTGGAACTCGGACGGCGTAGACGACGAGGAATGGGTATCGCATCTCGACATGTGTTTGCTTCTTGGCGGTTGGTGATGAGAAATGATGTGCTTGCATGGTATCTGCATCTTGAGCAATATCTTGGAAGGCCATGCATGACAGCAGGGTGTCTGACCATGTCCGTATGATCGTAGGTTCGAATGGTGGGAGACATGGTGGGAGACATGTTGGCATTCGCCAGCCAGCCATAGAAGGTGGACATGTTGTTGGCAGCCCAATCTATTGGGACCAGGGATCGAAGGAGATTCGTCACATCTTTAGCCAGGCTATTGGCGGTTGGCGGTTCTGGGCGGCGGGGTCGAATTCTGTTGCTTTCGCCTATTTGGGATGCACGGTAATCTGGACTTCCAGATCTGGTTGGAAAGAGGCGGCCAGGAGGAGGTATTCACCGTGTGCTTGACTCGGGTAAAGATTTGAATGCCATGTTCAAATGCTGCAATTGTAGCATTGGGGGAGAGAGAGAGAAAGAAGAGGGGTTCTTGGACAAGTACGACGGGTCATCTGTCAGCGACGTTGGAGTGGTCCAAGCAAGCGATTGCAGGTCGCAGGTTTTCGTCCTCGGAGGAACGTGGTGCATTACAGAAGTCAGGTACCGGCTGATGAGCGAACAAAGAATCTTGTTACAGCTGTTCATCAAGAGGAAGCTTGGTTTTACCATGTGGTTAAAAGAACGGATAGAGTGAGGTGCAGTTGCCAAACATCCCCGGGCAGGTCCAGTGGTCCAATTGGGTCGAAGGGTCGGTGCTGGACGGAATGCGGCGGAAGCTTGGGCCGAAAAGCTTCAACAGGCAAGACCCAACTGCCAGCCAACCAACCAAAAGTCAATGGGAAAGACTGGACATGAACCTGGAAGGTGCGGGCGACGGGACGGGCGTGGTTGCCCTGACCTGTTGTTACATAGGGAGGTAACTACGTTGGTGCAAGTAGGTAGGTAGGCAGGTACGAGTACCCCGTACCTGCTCGTCGACGGAAGGTGTCTGGGCACGTACCGCGGTGTGACTAGCGCAAGGAGGGGCACACAAACGAGCATAGTGGAGAACAATCCAATATCCCAGCCAACCAAAACCACCGAATTACCGCCCGTAGTGGCCGGGGTCCGAACGGGAAGGTAACCCCACTGGAGCTTTCCCTTTCCCAATCCTGCGAATCACGCTGCAATGCCGGGGGTCTCCCGCCTTTTTCGACCGTCTCCGCCGTCCCTCGTCCTCCTCCATCGGCCTTTCTGTCAAAGTTGTCGACCACATCTTTGCCCGTCACATCCTCTTCCATATTAAAGTACGGTCAGCCGCTGGGCCTCGTGCCATTCACACTCGCCCATCCGACCCAGAAAAGCCCTTCATCCCCCATCTGGCTTTTCATTGCACGACCCCATCGAGGTCGCAGCCCATCCGACCCCCTCCACATGGAATAATCGCCGTCTTATCACTTATCCTCTACCTTTACACATGTCACCACGCTTGACTGAACCCGCTTCCCGACCGAATCTGTAGGCAACGTGACGAGACTGTCGATAACAGAGGTGTGCTCATCACGCCGCCCACACCCCAGAGTCAAACCACTGGGACCTCTCCACTTCGGAGCGTCTCCGATCTCACCTCCATATATCCCCTGGTGGCGCCCCCAATTCGCGCTTTCCCGTGCTCCCGTCTGTTTTCTTACCGGTCGCTCGTTACTCCGCCAAAGCATAGCATCGCATTGCATTGAACCTACTCATCTTGGCCCCGCTACCAAGGGTTCTTGCACACATTACGCTTTCGATTCTTCTCAGCTGGCTACACGATCAACCGACCAGCGAGGGGCAGGTATCTTACTATCCCGACGACCCCCAGCCATTGAACTCTTTCAGACTGCACCGTATGTCGACATAACTGTATAATTCCGCGCGCAGTCGCTCTACCGCGCAGTATAATTCGAATTCTGTCGCCTTGCAATGGCTACTCGTATCCGCGACCTGGCAGACGCTGCCACCAAAACGGCAGCACAACTAGCCAAGCGCATTGCCATCACGCCCAAACCCGACAGTCCGCCAGGTTTAATCGAAGCCTTAACAGTTGACCCTTGGTCCAAGTCTGGGAAATATGGCATGGGCTGGACTTACTTCGCGCTGGCCCTCATGGGAACAGTTCTGTTTATGCGATCTTGGCACTTTTGGCAAGACAAAATTCGCCAAGCCATATACAAGCAAGAAGTGGAGGAATACTATGCCAACCTCTACAACACGGATCCCGACTACGCACACGCCGTACATACGGGACAAGCACAGCACTTCTTCCCCGATTCCGAAGGGCTTGGCGAGAAGCAATTCAAACCAAGGGCTCACTTCTCCTCAGTTGGCTTCGTTAACGATACCTTGGCCCTCTTCCGTTGGGTCTTTTACCGGCCGATTCCCGACTTTGTATGGGGTAGCCACCGTTTCACATTCTCCTCCCTCGCCGTAGTTACCTGCGGTCTCATCGCCTTGGCTTTTGTGACGCTCTACTGCTTTCTCCAGCAACCACTATACTGGCAGAGCATTCAATTCGGTTCGCCACCCATTGCTATACGAGCCGGAATGATTGCTGTCGCATTGACACCTTGGATCATTGTGACCAGCATGAAGGCAAATGTCTTGTCCATCCTGATTGGCATCGGGCCGGAGCGCCTCAATGTCTTCCACAGGTGGGCAGGCTACCTCTGCCTGTTTCTGTCGCTTGTACATACCATTCCATTCTACGTTCAGCCAGTATGGGACGACGGTGGCATGGATGTCTTTTCTCGCCTATTCTCCGGCGGCAGCGGCGTCATCTACGGTACTGGTATAGCCTGTCTTGTGCCACTGGTCTGGCTTTGCGTCGCATCTCTGCCCTTCATTCGCCGAGTCACATACGAGCTCTTCGTCATGCTACATGTACCTGTTGGCATGGTGTATGTTGGGCTCCTATTCTGGCACACCAAGAATTACCTTGCTTCTTGGGACTACCTGTGGGCAACAGTCGGCATCTGGGTTCTCTGCTATGCCATTCGTCTGATAAACCTCAACTGGACAAGACCATGGCGACTGAGCTTCATGGTCGGAGACGAAGCGGCCATTAGCCTCCTCGCTGAGAACGCCATCAAGATTACGATCCCGACTCAGATGAGGTGGAAGCCTGGCCAATATGTTTACCTTCGCATGCCAGGAGTCGCTTTTTTCGACAATCACCCTTTTACTATCTCGTCGCTCTGTAGCGAGGATTTTCCTTCCGAGTATGGCGAGCAGTACCGTGATTGCGTGCTGGTTTTCAAGCCGTATGGTGGCTTCACGCGGAAGGTCCTCGACATGGCCATCGAGAGGGGGCCATTCCACACATACCGCGCCTTCTTGGATGGGCCATATGGAGGCATGCGAAGGGACCTAGCAGCCTTCGACACCTGTATCCTCATTGCCGGTGGGAGTGGCATCACGGCATTGATGTCGCAATTACTCAACTTGATCAAGCGCATGCGTGATGGGAAAGCCATCACGCGCAAAGTGGTCGTGGTATGGGCCCTCAAAAGACTCGAAGCCATGGACTGGTTCCGTGAAGAGCTCAGAATCTGCCGCGAGTCTGCGCCCCCAGAGAGTGTTACTTGCAAGTTTTTCGTCACTTCAGCAGTGCGCAACCGTGCCATGATGATGGCTGGCCACGACCGTCCTGCACCGAGGGCCTTGAGTCACATGTTCCATGACAAGCTCGATGGCTTTGTGGCAGGAATTGCTTCCAAGCGCAATTCCGCTCTTATCCAGTCTGTAGCACAAGGCGATCCTGACCGAGAGCAGGAATTGCGCGCCGAGCAAGAGGATAGAATTACCGCCTTACCGCAGCAGAAATATTTACAACCACATCAATACCCACCTCCACCCCCAGGACCACCACCCTCTAATCGCTTCTCTGCCCAGGAAGAGTCATTGCGTAAGCTCGAGGGCCGCGAATACGACGAGGAGGAAGAGAGAGATTCCAAAAAGCGCGAGTTCCACTTCCCTCCCATCAACACCGAAGGCGAAGTGCCGCACTTCAACTACGCACCTGCCTCCCCAAGGAAGATCCCCGAGACAAGCCCGCGAAACTCGGATGTGCCAATACGGCCTCCAGAGCTGGCTCACTTGAGGACGACCAACCTCCCGAGCGCAGGTCAAACCCGTCCCACCAGCACATTTGGCCCACCTTCAGGCTTTGACTTCGGCTTCCCGGAGACGCCTACAGAGTTCCAAAAGAGCCTGATGCGCTTTGCTTTCCCAGTGCCCCATCAGATCGATGGCGGCTGGAGCGTCGAATATGGCCGGCCGGACTTGGGATACATGCTGAAAGAATGGGCGACGGGCGGTGCCGACGGCAGAGGCATCCTCGGCAGGCGAACGGCGGTATTCGTGTGTGGGCCGCCGGCCATGCGTGTTGGTGTGGCGAACACTGTTGCCCGGCTTCAGGCAGCGATATGGGGCGATGATATGCTCGAGGAGATTTACTTGCACACTGAGAATTACGCCCTCTGAACCAGGGGCCTGTATTTGTAATGACTGGACGGAAAAGATACCACGGGTGATACATTTTACATCCATAATGACGAGCCTTCTATTTCACTTCACAAATCGATACGTGCCTGCTTCCGATATCCAATGTGGAACGTTGACGTGCTCATTCTTGTGGAGAAACTCATCTTGCAGGAGATCGGGATGAAGGAGGCATACGTAGGCTGTACAAGTGGGGAGCTTGTTTGACTTTGACGTGCTCGGAGTCGTTGTCGTCGAGGTACCTCGGTGAGCCAACATCACAGCATGTTAGGTAAACCAGCGAAACTTAACTCCAGAAACCCTTATGACAACAATTCCACAGTAAGGTAGCTAGCTGCAAGGATGCGGATGATATCTCCATTGATGTATGAATAGGCGCCAGTGACAACTCTCTCTCCCTGTGTTCATGGCATCGCCCCTTGCATAAGAGTCGCAAAACTGTAAAACATGGGGAACGTCGGAAATACCCAAGATTTAGCCCCCCCCCCCCCCCCCCCCCCCCCCCGCCGCCGCGCAAGCGGGACGCGGGTCGACCCCCTCGCCTGTGTCCTGGGCGTCCCCCCTCTCAAAAAAAAAGCAAAACAAAAAAAACGGGGGGAAGCCGGAAAAACCCACACATTTCCCCCCCCCCCCCCCCCCCCGCTAGGACGATGCATAGGGCTGAGCTTGGGTTGCTACCCTTGCAGGATTCAAGCCGGTGACATCGCGACCTCTACGGCTCTGCCATTGTCTTACAAAACGGGCTGCACTACCCGTCATTTGGCGTCTATCTTTTCACCTCCCACTCACTCACACATATCTTCTTTCTCTGTCTTGATTCTGAGACGGACTGCCTATCCAAGGCCGTCTTCATGTCTTCATCCGCGAATCACATTAATCCACCATCTGCTTCAACGACCATAATGTCGTCAAACAACTCTTCATCTCCCACCGACGCCAATGCCAAGGAGAATGAAATGTCCGGCATCAGCATGGTCACTGCAACCGCCTACCTCCGCAAACTACAGCGCGAAACTCCGCCAGCAGAACTCAGAAAGATGCTGGACGACATGGCAAGGGAACGCCAAGCTTCTCCCGAGGAACGACTTCGCAGGAAAGAAGCCAGGGCCCTGTTGGTGGCAGCGCGGAAGAGAGCGGAAGCCCATTCCGAGGAGCGAAGGGCTCAAAGAGAGCGGGACTTTGAGGCAGGGAAATGGGGGCCGATTGATATTTCGCGTCCTACTACGGAATCAACTGACAGCTAGGCCGAGAGGACTGAGTAGGAGATTCCTGAGCTTGATTTCTTTGGTGGGTTTCAACTGTCGCAACAGCTGGGCCAGCTCGGATATGAACCTTCGGAGGCTGGAGACAATTCTATTCCGTTTGAGGGGGACGGATATAGCGAATGCTTCCCTCAGAGTGCTGCTCTGCATGAATCGAACTGGATCCTTCCTTGGACGGACATTCGCGAGGAAGACGAGTAGACACAAGGGGACAAGGACAATTTCCTTCATCCCGACTTGTGTTGCTACATCGACATTCCTCTTATCGAGAACTCTGCTGGCGATGAAACATACAACGACCTTGGATGGGTGGAACTCCCTCCCGGAAGCCCAGGAAGCCCGAGAGACTCAACACAACCAAAAAGACAGAAACGGACACATCAGGCAAAGTTGACTGAGGTGAATGGAAAACAACACAGACCTAGCTCTTTTCAATAGGGTTGAGCAACGTGAAGACGTCGCTCATTTGCTGTGCTTCAGGGACGAAGTCAGGAAACCTGCGACATCGACATCGAGCTTGAACTCGTTGCGTCTCAAACATGGAGCATCAAATTGCACTACTAATTACATTAATCGACTACGAACATGAATCATTCAAATAATTCCTGTTGGACTTCGTGTTATTTGCCTTGCTCTTGGCTTATCTCTCACCCGCTCGAAACACCGCTATCACAACTGCGGATGTTTGCGCTCCGCACATTGACGATGGGGTTGATAGCGAGAACACCGGAAACTCTTGGCAATGCGCCGGCCCCTCGCCCCAACCCAAGCTTCCACATTCTTCATTATCCAACGACTGATGATCGGTCACTAGTTCAGCCAAGTGAGTGACACGATAGTTTGTTGCTGAATACTTTCCATTGCTCCAATTCTACTAGCCCTGTTACTGCTATCTGTATCATTACTGTTGCTGTTCTTGCTGCTGCTCTTGCTACCGCTACTGTTACTGCTGTTATGATTGTCTACTTCTTACGTATTCTGCGCAGAATAAGTACCTGTCGGAAAGCGCAGGGTACCTAGTTATGATAATGGCTCTAGACTTAGTAATGGTAGCTCTCAGAAGGCAGTTAATACTCGAAATACTTGTCGACTAGTATTTGATTTTATTGCCGACCGGCTAGATTCTTATGATAAATTCTCTACTCCGAAAGACATGGGGGAAAAATTCCAACCCGGTATGAATACTTGGATCCTTTGCGCCCTTGGATTGACAGCAACGTCATTCTAGCATCCCACGGTGATCTGTCAGCAAACAGGGCAAACTGGAGAAAACCTAAGGTTTGATTCGCCTAACGCCCCCGCGGAGATCTAATCAAGAGGCCGATAGATGGAGCAATTGAGCAGCATTGAAAGAAAAAGGGTCCATGCATCTCCCCACGGCGCCTATTACCTTACCGTGCTTACCTTAACCAGCGAACTAACCCCGCACATCTCCATCCTATCCAATGCTCTAATCATGACAGACAGGGAAGAAGAGGAGGAGGAAGAGGAGAAAGCTCAGCTTCCTTGTTGCCGGCACTAAGGCTAGCCGAAAGTCTCAAACACGTATAAAAACGGCGATCGGACGTTCTGTACTGTAGATTCCCCCTCATCCCAAACGGTTAAAGTCAGCCTATTCCAAACATCTCAACTTCACTACATCCTTTACTCTTTTTTTCTACACGTTGATTACTGAACAGTACATACGTCACTATACACAATGGGTTTGAAGGGAAGCTGCATGTGCAAGGCGATCAAGTACGAGAGTACTGGTAGGCTGGCCCGATTGCAACATCGTGTGAACCACGCTGATAAGAAGCAGAGGACCCTCAAGTCACCGCCCTGTGCCACTGCACAGATTGCCAAAAGGTATGAAAACCCCAATATCAGGACTCTCATCAAGTCCATACATGTAGCTAATGAATTACAGTGGAGCGGCTCAGCTTTCACTTCCAACGCCGTCGTTCCTCGTACATCTTTCAAGGTCACCCAAGGTACGAGAGGCTCCCCCAATATTCTTCCCTAAATATGCACTAAACCCCGGTCATTTAGGTGAGCCCAAATTCTACGACATCACTGGCGACTCGGGCAAGAACAACAGGCACTTCTTCTGCTCCAACTGCGGGTCCAGTCTTTATACCGAGCTGGACTTGATGGCCGACGTCACGTGCATCAAGGCCGGTGGTCTCGATGAGGGAAAGGCGAGCCTGGAAGGGAAGCCCGCTGTTGAGTTCTACTGCAAGGATCGGGTCTCGTACTTGGTCGATGTTAAGGGTGCTGATCAGAAGCCTGCTTTCAGTTGAATGGTGAGACGTGTGCGGTACACATGTAGCTAAGATTGCTTTATAGGCGAGCATTGAAGTTGCGCGATGATATGAAATGAAGTAAATCATTCCTAGTATACCCAATTGTCTCCTATAATTGGTGGGGTGAGACTTTCCCAAACTAAACTGTCCCATCTCAAAATCTCAGGCTCAGCATTAGAACACCCTTCCCGTATACAAAACAACTGAAACCTTGAGGCTTCATTGCCACGGAATTTCATAGTGTCAAGACACCTGATCCAACTCTTTACACTCAGCTGGCCGAACTTTGGTCGAACTCTGAAATTACCCTCGCTGTTAGGAAATAGGGAAAGATGCAAAGCGGATTGTTCCTTTTCAAGCAAGATCTGACGCCCATCCAGAATTAACTCATAAACAGTTGGGCAGCGTGGGCACCTGACGAGATGTCGACATGCATTGTCGCCGGCCATGAATCTGCCCATCAAATCGGGGCTGGAACGATCACGACACGCGCAGCACCTGCAAAGTTCTAAGACTTCGGGACTGTGCCAGTGCCAAATCTTGCCCCTGTCGAAGAGGTTTTGAAAGCAGATACAGTATCCCTGTTCGAAGGCCCGCATGAGAAAGGTATCGCCAAAAGCCAGGTGAGGGCATAGAAAATGACTGAGCGGCTGTAGCCCCCGAAGAGATTGCTGAAGACGCTCTTTGGTGAGCACCTCCCCTCGACCGATCTTGCAGATGGGAAGTTTCCATCGTGCTATCAATAGGGGTTGCTAATACCGTGCACCCAAGTCCCACGGGACATATAAATGCCAGGGGCCATTCCGCCACCAAGCTTGAACACCGGGGCGCATAGCTGGCATTCAAATAATTGAATGTAATAATCATCGGAGTCCAATCTTGTTGTAAGTGTGTCCCTGTACATCTTTTTGAGTGACTGGTGATAGTGTGGGCAGATAATTAGCTTCCCTTCCCGTGGGATGCATAACTGGGTTTCTGGAGTCGACATTCCATCCGAGAACCAAGATCTCAAGTGCTTCGTTCTGCAGTATACGCAGAACAAGGCGTCGATACAGATTAATAAGCCTTTGTATCTTCTTCTCAGCGCACGCAAAGCGCAGTCTTTGCAGAGAACCCCCCTTTGGACACGCTCTCTAAAATCTTTTCTGTCTGAGTACGAGAGCTGCCGAACGTCGAATCTCATCAGCATCTGTCTCTTTTGTTGAATTTGTCCTTTAATAGAGGCCGCCTGTTTCTTTGAATCTGCCAGGCGCAAGAACAGTAGGCAGGCCATCAAGACAGTCATCAATCGTGATATGAGGGACTTTCCGACGTCCTTGCTTTCGGGCTCTGCAGGTGAGTCCTTAATATGATACCTAGCAAAGGTTCGGTGGGAAAAGGCGTGCACAAAGATTGCCGAAGACTGTTGAAAGAAGTAAAGATCATCTGGAGACAAGAGATCCATTATTTCGAACAGGAGTTCTGTTGGAAGTCGGTGCAAGACGGACATTTGCGTGCGAGTCTGGCTGACAATGTAAATACTCCAGTCTCGAGTTGTATGAACAGTGTAAAAGTTTATGGAATGGATAATACAGAGTAAGTCGAAGAGTCAGCAAAGAGGTATGAGTGAAATTGAATTTCAGGTTGATGTACCATTATTATGTACTATCTAGTCTCCCCTGTTGTAGTGCATTGGTAATGGCACCCATTATTTACGTAAAAGGCTCTGGTTTCCATAAGCTTATATCGCCAGAGAAGAGCTTATCCTAGTGCAATCTTGCTCTCTTGGCTCTTCCAGATGACCTGTCATTTAGTGAGTATCATGTTTCAACATAGTGCAGGTATGAAGCTTACCGCATTTCAGTGCCCCCTTGATTCTTCAACTCCGCATCCTCATCCCATTCATAGTCGTCCCTCCCCTCCTTGCCAGCGCCACGGAACAAAACTTTGACTTCGAGCTTCTTATCAAACCTCTTATACGCCTTGGGAGCGTCATCGAGGTCGTACTCTGCCGTAGCAATGAAACCAGGTCTAGCCTGTCCGCTCTCAACCAGCTTCACCAGCGCAGCAAACGTCGGCTGCCCCTGAACAATACCGCTCTTCATCGTCAGCGCCTTGATCCAAAAGTCACTAATTGGTAGACTGAGGTTCTTCTTCATCTTATCTGCATTGGGCGCGCCCACGCTCTTCTCCTGGGCCCAGTAGACGCCAGGTATCCCGATCCCGCCGCCAACAGAGGTGACGGCGATGGCTTCACGTAGGATGTAATCTTGCTGCGGCTTCAGCTCGGCATTGACGCACTCCTGCCCGCAGCAGTCGACACTACGGTTCACGCCGCCGGGACGGAGAGCCAATATCTGCTCCGAGGCCGAGGCACCGCCCTTGGTAAAGTTGATGGGAACGGCACCGATGCTGGCGGCTTTGGCTAGGCGCTGTGGAATGTGGTCCACGACGTAGACTAGGCTAGCACCGCGAATGATGGCGCTATAGGCGCAGAGCAGGCCGACGGGACCGCCACCAAAGACAGCCACGGAGTCGCCTGGCTGGAAGCCCGACCAGTTCAGCCCTTCCCATGCGGTGGGGAAGATGTCGCTGAGGAAGAGCCACTCCTTGTCGGAGAGCTTTTTAGGAATCTTGATGAGGGAGCTGTCAGCGAAGGGCACGCGGACGTACTCGGCTGGAATTAAAGTTAGTTTCATTCTATATTTTTGTAGTAATTAGTGGCGCAGATACCCACCTTGGAGACCACCTAGGTCGCCAAAGTCTTTGCCAAGACCGAATCCACCAAGCTGAGGAAAGATCTGGTTGTCAGTGTCGATGACACCGTCTTCGGGAAGGCCAAAGACGACAACGCGATCACCGACTTGCAGATTGTCGACGGCATCCCCTACTTCCTCGACAATTCCCATAGCCTCGTGGCCTACGGGGTAGGGCACTTCGGCGCTGGACATGATGCCATGGTAGATGTGAAGGTCAGTGCCGCAGATAGCAGATGTGGTAATGCGGACGATGGCGTCTTCTGGCTCCTCGAGACGCGGGAGTGGGATATCTGCTTTGACAGCCATCTCATAGGGTTTGCCTTCCCAGACCACGGCGCGCATGGTCTTGGGGCGTGAGGTTTGATGATTGGTCATGATTATTGTTTTTGAGGAATTGGAAATGGTATGAGAGAAAGCTCAGTAATTGCTCGGTCAGGTATCTGCCTTTGTGGGCCTCTTTATAGATCTTTGCCGCGATTGATCGAGAGACGATTTGTCAGATGCTCATTCTTTCCTAGGCGAAGAGGAGTACCTTTTAGAACCGAATGGGACATATCTGACCCCTTTCTCGACCCCATCATCCCCGACTTGTCATTTTGGTGGCGGAAAATGTCACCTGAGTATGAATAGCCAATTCCCCAGGCTCAAACGTCGTCATCTGGGCAGGGGTCATCACCGAATATGCTCGATGTAGAAAGGCAACCATGCCAAGAATGAACCCCGTGAAGCTGCTTTGAGTACGATTTATCCAATTCAACTTAGTCAGACGTTTAGCGAAAGCTGAACGGAAGTTCTTCCTCACACAAGATGGTGCGCAGCCTGTATTCGATATCACGTAGGGCTGACCGTGTTACCCCGGCGGCTCTTAGTCTCAGGGGTTGTGGTAAGCTGACAGCAACCCCTTCCATGTTAGGGCGCCCGGCAACTACGCATGAACGACTGACGGCCCTTGCCCCTGTTAATATTCGATTGAAAAGTCCGTACGAGAAGGGGTTGAAGCTGACGTGAAGGTACCCGCGTAAGGCACGTGAGCCCATCACAGTCATGGTTTGGGTAAAGACATGAATGATGAGTCAAATAGGAACAGCCTGTCTCAGTAGGAGTGGATGTGCATTCGAAGGTGCGCGCAGCAACTCAGGTGTCTATGGTACAGGTAGTATTACAAGAATGGAGTCAATTGCATTCCTCTGGGTCGGAGACTGAGTGCACGACAATGGACTTTATCTCAGTGGAAGCGCTTAGGCTTAGAAACGAACGCGACCCTTGGTGAAAGCCAAGGCGAGCCAGCCAGCAATCAGAGCAAGGCCACCAATTGGAGTGACGGGACCGAGGAACTTGAGATCAGGGTTGAGGATAAGGGCGTAGATGCTACCGCTGAACATGGTCGCGCCGGCGGTGAAAAGACCGGCGGCGAGGGGGTTGGATCGAGCGATGAGAATGGCAACGGAATGGACGAGCTAATGATTGTCTTAGGGTCAGCTACTGATCTCAATGATGATGATAAGTGAAACAAGATGAGAGCAACTCACTTGATAGTGAGCGGCGGTGGACCAGCTGGCAATCTTTGCGGGATCAGAGATGCGGTTCTTCAGGCCGTGGGCTCCGAAGGCTCCGAGACCGACGGCGGTGGCGCCGAAGATGGCACCGACTCTCCAAAAGGCCTGGCTGCTCATTGTTTCTGTTTCCTCGGCGGTGGTATCGGGATGGGTATTTCGTGATGGCAAGAGCGAAGTCGTCTCGTTTGCTTGAGCGCTGGACATTGGGGACGTGAGATGAGAGTGAGATGTGAGATGAACTGGTGAGATTCGGTGGTTCACTTCTGAAAGTTACGTGATGGGCCGGCGGGCTGAGAGCGCGAAACACCGAAGAGCGACCCCTTGGCATTTGCTTAGATAATCAAGCTGCAAAGTATTGCCAGCTGGTCCCGACTGGCGCGGCACTTCAGTTACTTATTTTGTCTCCAGGCCTTGGCGACAAGTTTAAGAGGAAACACTGGGACAAGAAAGGGGAAAGGACCTCTTGTCTGTCTACCATTATAGAGCAGAGTCCCTTATTAGCCGGCTCGTTCGGTTCGGGCTTGGTATCATTTGAATGCCGGGCCGGTATCTGTGGACTCGGGGGTCTTCCGTGCGGAGCTCCCGCCTGCGAGTTGAGCTGTCAACTCCACCAGGGCTCAACGCGGCACGATTCCACCCACACTAGGGCAATCTCTCGCTCGCGCCTTCAACAATTCAAATGGTCTGGTGGTGTAGTTGGTTATCACGTCAGTCTAACAAGTTGAGACTCTCTCACGATAATCTCACTGTTCACTGAAGGTCTCCGGTTCAAGTCCGGGCTAGATCATCCTCCTGGGCGATTGGTTTAGTGGTATAATGACCGCTTAGCATGCGGTAGGTCCTGGGTTCGATTCCCAGATCGTCCATTCTTTTGTCGTAATCGTGGGCTGGACTTCAAGATTGTTTAGTGACGTTGTTTTTGATGTCGCGGTGGTGGTTTCCGTAGGTGTGGGCGAAAGGCTACTCTATTTGAAGACAAATCTTTTTCCCGTTGAGAAGTCTTTGTCATACCAGAGGAAATGCTTGGACCGAAAAGTTTCTGAGTTGAAGAGATAGAAGGAGAATAAGACAATCTGCCAGCATTCAACTCGGGTTCATAATGGGAGACAGAGGGCAATAACACCATAGATGTCCGTGAATCAGAATATTGAGGACACTGGTGCCCACCGACATTGTGGACCAGTCCGTACTCAGAAGGCTCTAATTGGTTCGGGTTTGGACTGCCATCGACTGTCCAATCGCTCACTTTACAGTACGCGCAGGGATAAATACGACGGACGCTAAGGCAGGCGCTGAGCTTCTTCGAGGCGTGTCACCCAGTGACGATCTGATACATCCGGACTGTGGATGGCGTTACAAATGAAGATATTTCATTGTTCTGCTGAAGTGATGCCTGAATCTTCGAGGCATACGTAGAATGTTTCATATTTATAGCTAATTACACGAACCACGTCGGCTTGCTTGCATCTTCTCTTCATGGGTTGTCACTTTGAGTTCGACCAATCATCAGACGAACCGTCCAACGAAACCACCTTTGGACAAACGGACATTACGAGATCTCGCTAGCAGCTCACGATGTACGCGTATTTCGAATTCTGTACGGATGATTATGCCTTCACGGTTTCTTCAGATATTTGACGCAGGACAGCTGAGTATAAAATCTCTGATCATCTTGAACTTCTTTTCGCGACATCAACGTTCTCTAGTAATCGCAATCTCGTCAGAATCATACACTCCCACTCACTCCATGAAGTCGAGCGAGCTGAAAAGGCGTCTTCGGTCGCACAGTGCGTGGTCCAGGGATATGCTTGTTAGCGGGGCTTGAGATTGGACCGAGACTTTAAAGGAGTCTTTCTGCCCTTCCCGATCATGTTTCCGGTAATAATTCATTCGGTGGCTTGATTTCGTTCTTGCTTCTTGAAGCCATTCCATCTCAGTGTATTCGCATCAGACGGGCTGCTTTTGCTTCACATTCGCCCGAAACTTGGGAGTGAAAACTCCTCGAGGAACATTGGCAGTTTTGATTACGCCACTTCGCCCGCCTGTCACCGGAAGCTCTTGGCAAAATGCGCCAGCGGACACCTCATCGAAAGTCAAGATTTGGGTGCAAAGAGTGTAAGCAACGTCATGTAAAATGCGACGAGTCCCGGCCGGCATGCGTCAACTGCACGACTGCTCTCAGGAGATGCTCATACCTCGACACTGAGGCGGCAGTACCATCATCGTCCACGTTCTCGTACCAATGTCCGAGCCCAGCAACATCAATAGGGTCATCAACAGCAAGCCCGGCGGTGCCCATCACCCCGGAGCAAGCGACTTGCCGCAACAGCCATGTGCCGACAGAGCCATACGATCTCCGGCACATGGAGTTGCTATACCATTTCGAGCATAACTTGGGCTACAACCAAGGGTTCGGCGATACTCTCACGCGACAAAAGTACCAGCAAATGTCACTGAAGCAAGCCTTCCGGGTGTCATTTCTGATGGACGAGCTTCTAGCTATAGCTGCAGCACACAAGAGCACTTTGCCGGGAGAAGATCAGGCTTTCTACCGCAGCGAAGCAACACGACTACAGACGAGAAGCCTTTCACGTTTTACGGTGGCTGACGGCGATCTGTCTGATGAAGACTTCCTTACAGTATTCCTGTTTTCCACCTGGCTCGGTCAACACGTTCTCTTCGACACGTTCTCGATACCCGCTGATCTTCCAGTCACTCTGGATAAGCTAGTCCACTGCATGGGCCTCCATCGGGTCGTTCGGAGCGTCGTAGGGGGCTCGTGGGACAGGCTCCGGTCTCACTTTGATACCCATCTAGGTGCAGGGAGCCGCTTCGTGCAGAACATGATCATCAGAAGAGAACGGTACGAGACAGGCAACGAATGTAGACATCTGTTGCGCCTCTTTGAATCGAGCGACCTCAACGATGCATCCAAGGCGGCGTGCCAGGAAGCAGTCGAGCACCTGCAGCTCATGTTCGACATTCATCGCAACACAGACATACCTGCAGGTCGGCGGTACAGCACTGTACAGGAGTGGTCAATCCGGGTTCCAGCCGAGTACGTCAGCCTGCTCGACCAAAGACGGCCCGAGGCGTTGGTGGTGCTGGCATATTGGGGCGTGTTGATGCATAAGGCGAGAGACTGCTGGGCGTTCGGGGCCGCGGGACAGAACCTCGTAAGGTCCATTGCAGCTCATCTTGGGTCGTATTGGGGGGAGCTATTGGCGTGGCCAAAGGAGATGACAGAAGCCCCTGTAATTTCGATATCAGGCCCAACTTGAGCCCGTCATGAATAAAGGTCCGTGAGGCGAGTGATGGGGATTAGTATCCAAGAATCAGCTTTCTTCGCCCAGTTTGAGGCGTGGATCGAGGCCGGATGACAGCTATCTTCGTCCTGTGCTCAATTGTGACATGCTACATCTAAACTTAAATGCTGCCAACCCCACGAAGTCTTACTTTAGCAGCTGCACATCCCCACCTATCAAAGACCCATGCTGAATTTCTCTTGAATTATGGTAACAAAGGACCACTGTATAAGCTACATGTAGTACGGAGCAAGCTCATGGGGCGGGATCATGCTGGCTTCGGCACGATCTGTGAGGGTCCCGCCCACGTGTTTCCAACAAGGAGTGAAGCAGCCTGAGTATTCGTCAGCTCTGCCTGGAAGACCAGGAGAAGCGGGATTACATGATTCTATCTCTGCTGCAGTTCTCCACCCAAATTATAATGCACTACTTCGATACAACGACACCGTCCAGGCCCTAGGGGGCCCAGGCCAATGTGCCTCTGCATGACAATGCCGTGCTCGCTCATGGAAACTTGGTGCTAGCAGCGAGTGAAGACACAGATGAGATATTGCTTGCAGAATGTAAAGGTATGTGATTTAGGGTTCTCAAGTAATATGTACACGCTTCATTCCCTTGTAACATTGAACGACCATACTGAAAAACCCCCAGACCAATCTTCACGCCGTATTGACATCTGGCTCAGGTTCATCATGGCAGGCATAGTGACTAGGTCCTTGCTAATAAAAGATCACAGAAAGTTTTTCTCAGAAGGAGTCATGCCTATGCCCATTTATGGTGACTTTGCCCGTGCGGAAAGATACACCTTCATCTCTGTCTTGTGCCAGGTAGTAAACATCTTTTGCCTCCCTAACCAGCCTGCACTATCAGCGTGTAACTTCATGTCAAAGTTCCACACAACGCGGGCAATGATTGTCCGGATCTCGGCATAAGCCAGACTATGAAGTTGGTCAGTCACATTCACTCAAAGGAGGGGTCTGAGACCTACTTCTTTCCAATACAGTTCCTTGGCCCGAATGAGAATGGCTGGGCTGCTAACTTCTGGTCCGACTCAAACTTCTGGTCCCCGAGCCATCTCTCGGGATGAAACTCATCGTGCTTACTGAAGTGAATCGGCGATCGGTTGATGGCCAGGTGGTGAACGCCGACTGAGTACCCGGCAGGGACGAACTGTCCACAGACCATTCTTCCGCCATCAGGGACCACGCGAGGAAATGTTCCAGGGCCGGGAGGTCCCAGTCGAAGGGCCTCTTCGATGGCAGCGTTGAGGTAGCTCAGTCCAGCTGTGCTCTGGATGGTAATGTCGTCTTCGTTCTCAAAAGTGTTACGGATCTCTGAAGTGAGTTTGGCCAGTGTTTGCGGGTTCTCGCAGAGGAGATAGGTGGCTGCGGTCAGACCTGTCGCTGTAGTCTCACTGCCGGCGACGATAAGGACCTGGGCAGCGGCATAGATCTCCTCGGTTGACATGCCCTTATCATCGCTCCCTTGCAAGATGTAGTACACTATGGATCCCGTTAGCAACCTGCCTTGATTGAAGTTAGCAGATGTGAGCCTACTGAAGTCGGGACGATCAGTCTCTTGCTCAAGACGGCGGTTCACACGCTCAACACCAAACTGGAACTGGGCCACTCTCGTCTTGATGAGGCGGCGGGGAATGAGAAGCAGAAGCATCTCAGACAGCGGTGACGGGAATCGACGAGCAGCACGAAGGTAGGTCCCAGCCTGGAAGATATCAAAGACAGCATGCAGCCACCAGTGCCACTTAGCATCGCGCAGACAATAGAATGGCTCGCCAAAGGCTAAGTCACCAATAATGTCAAAGGTGGTAAAGTTGTACCAGGAGTTCATGTCCACGACAGCCGCGGACTCTGCGCTCCCACTGGACGCCTGCCCGTGGAGCTTATGGATGAGAAGCTTGACATAGCCGGTGATGACGGACTCTTGAGCCTTGAGGGCCTTGTCCGAAAAGGCAGGATTCTGGAGCCTGCGCATACGCTTGTGGCCGGCATCGTCGGCTGTGAGAATATTCTCGACGCCGTTGACATTCTTGTTCCACCACTGAGCATCTTTCTCAAAGTTACCTGTGCCCTCCTTATTGGGGAAGCCTAAGTAGGCGTTGCGTTAAAATGACTGAGCGCCAAGATGATGCTGATCCTTCTGAACGTACCATATATCGTTTGCCAAGCCTGACCAGAAGTGTAAGACAGCTCGCCGGGGGCGATACGAATCACTTCTCCGTACTTCTCGTGCCACTCTTTGACCTTCCAGTGGCTTACCCCGCGAACGTCAAAGAACAGATAATACGCCCTCGTCACACCGGCGAGCTTCGGACCGGGGTAGCGGCTGAGTGGGTGTAGGAAGGCATTGTAAACGCTCTTTGCCACTACTCCCAAGAATGCCTGCAAGGTGCCCTGAATCAGTAGTCTGTCTCTGCCAGTCTCATGACCATACCTACTGCGAGAGCTAGAAGTCCCAGAAGCGCCATTTTTACCACCTTGGTCAGTTGTGGTCGTGAGACCCCGCTGGTCGTATTATTGCTGGCGAGGGGTTGTTGAGGAAACAATTGGATCAAAAGAGCAACAGGGCAGGGCGAGTCTCCCACGAGAGAGCACGAGGGTTCATACAAGGAGGAAATCGGGATGTGGAAAAGACGGCATGGCAACCCCAAAAGACCCCAAAGGGGGGCGATTGTTCGACGATATGACGCATAGCGGTACTCGTCGGATCGCTTTACGCCCGCATCACGAGTCAGATGGTAAGTCCCTATCAAGGAAACGAATCGTACGCGGTCCAATTGTACTTATCTTTTCCAATTAAGCAAGGCTTGAACTTTCGGTTGATATGTTCCACTGTTAGCGTAACCCCACGGCCGAAGCATTGGGAATGAGAGCGGATATGCCCGAAGGTGTTTGAGCTTGCTTTCCTTCTTGGCAGGCCGACGTCGATGCTCATCTTGGCTTCTGGGGTAATCGTGGAGTGTGCCATGACTCGTCGACAGTCCAGGTCAATTTATTATACTTTGACCGAGTGCCGGGCCCGGTTTATCGTGCCGATATGATAGATACCAAAGCTTCGATTTGTGGAGTCTTCCTCACTTAGAATGACAAGATTGCATTATTGCGATCTGAGCGGCAAGCTCGCGGCAAGGCAAGCCTCCAATGGTCGTGCCAAGGTGCTTAGTCAATGAGATAGTGTACGCAGGATTCTATAGCCGTCGTATAAGCAATTGTAATTAAGTCCATGTATTGATCAGCAACAGGATGCACCTGTTTCGAAACATCCCTATAACGAGGGGCTTCGAGCGGGCAGTTTGGCTTATCTCCTCCAACCCCGACCTTCAGTCGTGCATAGTCCTGGGTGCCGGAGCACTCCTTATGGTCATCAGGCCATGTATGCTATTAATCAGTGGAGATTTAGAGTCGCGTTTTCTTGGAATACGCAGCCGTTAGATATTTAGCATAAAACGCTGCTCCGAAAACGAGTTCGTATAGAGATTACCTTTGCCCCTCATATCGTGCAGGCTCTCGGTTGTATCAATGTCCGTATGGAGCCTGTCAGAAGGAGGCAAGAAGTCGTAGCGACCGAGACGTAATCTGGCCAACAGATATCCTAGATGTGGTCCATTTACAAGCGCGGATGGGTGAAAAGTAGGATGTGACTAGAATGTATTTCATCTTGATGTTCGGCATGACTTGACTCGGTCTCGTAGAGGGCTCCCGCCGGCATGTATCCGCCATCAGGCGAGCATCGACCTTGGAAACCGCGCTGCCGTCGTGGAGCGTCCAGGATCCCCTGGTCGGTCCAAGTTATCACGAAACTTGACAGGCCCATGCCACACATTTACCTTGCAATCCCACGAGTCGACGACTCTGAACCCCAGTATCAACATCCGCATCAGATGAACCAATGAGCTAGGCAAGAGTCGTCACCTACGGATATACCCCGACGGCGTTGGGATGGCAAAGTGGCGGGAGCTGAGAGGCTGTTATAGTAATTGCTTTCGCGGGGTTTACGTTGAGATATGTGATATAACTGTCGGATTAGAAGTCTAATTCAACCGCAGCATACAGCCAACTGCGCAGGGGCCAATTAGGGGCCCTATTTACAATTATTATAACTAGCCCAACTTATAATTAGAGCCTCCTTTTTATACCTATATAGAAATTTATATAATTTAATTAATCTCTTCGTTAACCTATAGTTTAAACTAACTACTTTATAATAAAAATACTAATACTAATTAGTAATTAAATTCTATTATTATAAATTAGTAAAGTATCTTATTACGTAAAAAAAACGACTTCTTAATACTATATAAAATAAAAAATTCGTACTAATTAACTTTATAAAAATAAATAAATAAAAAAGTAATTCTTAAATACTATATAGAATTAAATAATCGTAGCCCTTTATTACTTATGTGGTGGTTTTTTTTCCGGCTTTACAGGCACAAAAGATCGACCTTAACGGGATCACGCTTTCAAGGGAAATCACACGATACAGTACACTTTTTAACTACACAATACGCGCAATGTATCCCAAGCACGCGCTCAACGCAATATAGTGAT
>NW_026849482.1:0-119058 GCF_030869305.1 Colletotrichum tamarilloi | reverse complement strand
CGATCCCAATACGAAGTTCGCGAACATCAGGGATATCCATCGGGCTCAAATCGAAGCGGGTGAAAAGGAGGTTATCACGGCTGAATCCAGCGACTCTGAATGCCCTAGTGAGGCTGGCAGCTGTATTGTAGTGGGTGTGGTTGAGGATCAATAGTTAATAGTAATGAGGAGGTTGGGTTGTGATCCCATCGTTTTTGTGGTGCCAGAAACAGGGGGGTGCCAGGAAGTGGGTATGTTGACTTAGTTAATCGCACGTTCAGACTCTGCATCCTACACCAGTAGTGGTCGCTCTGAGCTCATCTCACTCAGTGTGAGATCTGAGTGAGATGAGCTCACGAAACATTTAGATGAATGAGTATGAAGCGCCTCTTATCAAATGAAGCACAAACAATCTAAGCAGCTCCGGGTGCAGAGGAACTAATTAACCCCGGATCAGACGGACCCTTACCCCGATCATCTCCCCACGGAGTCAAGATCCATCTGCCCGGGTTCACTCGGCAAACGGTCAACCGAAAGCCTACTCAATGGTAGACTCGGCCCCTGTTGGCCCGAATCAAAAACCACCCACCTTCTTCCCACGAATAAGGAGCGCTTCAACAGACGCTATGCAATCGCTTTCCCACTTGTGCGCAAATTGAGCAACGGGTTTTCAGTATTCATCTAGCTTAGCGGTCCCGCCGTTGTGTCTTTTGCCTCCAAATGACCCCTGCTTTACGCGGGGAAATGCCCAGCTTTTGGGCTTGTCAGTTCAGTCTGGTGCGGGGAGACAGGATGGCATCCCTGGCACGCTGGATAGCTCTAGGTGCCGAGATCCGCTGTCAATGGCACCCTCGCCATGGGAAGAGGAATAATAAAATGAAGCTATGCCTTCGTGACCTTGCTTGGTGAGACAGCTCGAAAGACCTCGCGCCTGTCTCTACCAACATAGCCCTCTCCGTCTGGACGAGAATAAGTCGACCATGAAGTTTTCTGCAGTTTCCCTCCTTCTGGGAGCTGGTTCAGCGCTCGCAGCACCCACGGAGCGTTCCGATATCGACGACCGACAGGTACTCTGGCTTGCTGGCGACAGCACGATGGCACCGGGCGGTGGACACAACGGGACCCAGGGATGGGGAGAGTACCTGCACTACTCCCTCGACTCGTCAAAGATCCGAGTCAATAACTCTGCGTATGCTGGGAGAAGCGCGCGCACTTTTACGAGAGAGGGCCGGTTCCAGCGGATCATTGACGAAGTCAAGGCTGGGGACTGGGTTGTGATTGAGTTTGGTCACAACGATGGACGTACGTATCTGAACTGCATCGATCCTAACTCCCCAAGTATCAAAAACTCTGACAGAATTCTAGCTGGAAACCCGATCAACGACACAGTCAAGAACCGAGTCGACTGTCCCGGCATTGGAGACAATGTCTGTCCTGTGCTTTTCAAGTACGTCCATAGATATTGAGAACGTCATGTTTCTCCCTAATGATGACGATCTAACTATGTGTCTTTAGCAACCAAACGGAAGTAGTGCAGACATACACTACCTACCTTCGCAACGCCTCCTCAACTTTCCTCTCCCTCGGCGCCCGCGTGGTGATCTCAACCTCAACCCCCATAAACCCTTACTCGGCCGGCACATTCTCTTGGACGCCGACCATCTACGCGTGGTACTCGTGGTACGTCGTCGAATCCCTCGGCGGACCCGCAGCCGGTATCTACTACGTTCCGCATGGCAACTACAGCGCCCAGGCCCTTCAGGTGCAGGGCCAGCAGGCGGCTGTCGAGGGTTATCCCATGGATGCCGTGCACATGTCGCCGAAGCTGGCGGATTCGTTTGCTGGGGCTTTCGTGTTGGGCCTCAAGTGCGGCACGCCGCCGCTGCAGGAGTATGTTGTTAATGCGACATCGAGACTGGAGGGGGGTAGACTGGGAACTTGCCTCCAGGTTAATGCGACGCTGCCCATTTAATAACCCATAGAACCCATAAGAGAAGGTTTATGTTCACATCTGGTTTTTGATGGCAGAGTGGTGTCAAACTACAAAAGATCACATTTACCACTTATGAAAGTTGATCAGCCAAAAGACGAACAACTCGATTGATCGAAAATTTGGGATCTGTGAAGTTTCGAAGTAGACCAAGGGCCCAGTTACATAAATAATGCAGTAAATCCCCTGTACAATCACTATACACGTATCACTGGCTGCATGATTGGAAACATAGACGGTGAATTTGGACCTACAAGTTCACATCTGCTGATTGAGTTCGCGAAGAGAAGTTTAATTCTAGCTGCGCAGAAGACCGATACTAAACTTGGAATGTAAAATCGCACCCGCTTGCCAACAACTTATGAAAAGAGTTCTCGAAAACCGTAGATCAGTCTACTTACCGTCGCAACCTATTTCCACTACTGAGATGGAGCAAAACCATCCTCAGAGTCGGAACCATACTCCTTATCAGCGAATATATTAGAGCCATTGACAGGAGGTTCAAAGTGGTAGGCCCTCTGGCAACTAGAGCAGCAGACTAGTTGAGTGCGACAGTCGCGCTGAATGGTCTGGCATCTAATGCCGTTTCTGTATGACGGGCAGTAGACGAAGTCAGACTGGGACGAGCTGATAGTGCGGCCGCACTGGCGGCACTTGGTGACGTTGAG
This sequence comes from Colletotrichum tamarilloi, assembly GCF_030869305.1. Classification (NCBI taxonomy): domain Eukaryota; kingdom Fungi; phylum Ascomycota; class Sordariomycetes; order Glomerellales; family Glomerellaceae; genus Colletotrichum; species Colletotrichum tamarilloi. Next base: position 116,421 of record NW_026849482.1, on the reverse strand, counting down.
GATGTAGTTGCACATGGCTGTGATGTAAACTGAGTTGTGAGTCTGTTAGTTCGATCGATGCTTGAAGCTGCTAATGTCGGATGAAGAATGCTCGTGGAGCGTTGAGTTGAAGTTGAGAGTGTTGCGATGAAATGATGAGTTGAGAATGAGTTGCAGGAAGCTTCAAGAGCTATTCCATAGTGGCACTTTTATCGTTTTCAGTCGGCAAGTGGATGTTGCCTGTCGTCTTTCACCAGCACTCATGGGTGCGAAGAAGTCTTGTTCCATGGATCAGTCTGACACCTTAGACTAAGCCATTGTCAACTGCCTCTTCTGAAACAGGACAGTGACCTAGAGCACCTAGGCTAAATCAGTCTTTCCGAGTTGTCTCCTTCAAACCTTTTCTGAAAACTTTTTAGGACAATTTCTGTGTTCTCGTGTCAAAGAACACGACAAAGGAGGGCTTCACCACAGACAAGGTATCCTGATCAATGGAATTTTTAATCGGGCCAAGGTTCTCCTCAGCCGAAGAAATGTCCGCACTGAATACCTAATTTAACACATGCAGTAAGTTATTCTAAGGTAGAAAAGACTGTGTTTGAAATGTCCCGTCCGAGAGTATCACAGATAAGAGGCTCGACTTGGTCAAATGTTTGGAGGTATGGTCTCGAAGAGGAGCGTTTGCTCGGTATGAATGGTATTTGTGGGACACAAACATCGCCAAGACTTGCTTTCTCCGAACTGGGCCTCGCACGCGCATCTTCAATGTAACATCATTTGCAGCCAGACCGTCGGGCTGGGTTTGCCAAAAGGGACTTTTCGTTGGCCAAACACCGAAAATTCGCATGGTTATTGTGCTGACGTGGGATGCCTCGTTGCACTAGAAGAGGGGCTTTCCGCGGGGGGATTCGTTTCATTTGCTGGATTTGCTTTTTACCCATGAGCAGATCAATAATGACCATCGAAGCGAACACATTGTGGTCCCTCGGACAATCGGGGTGCGGAGACCAAGTCCGATAGTAGCGCTGCCGTTGGGACTAAACAAACATGTAATCTTTTAGCTCTGTTGGAACCAGATTCCGTCACATCAGATAACGAATGCGGCTTTGCTTTAAATTGACAGTGGCCGCTCGCTGTTGGAAGATTTTCTCAATCCAATTTTTTTTCCCTCGTGCGCACCGCTATCCCACACATTTCCAACACTTGCACTTTTGCTCAGGCAATAGACTGGATCAATGGGCTCTCTTGAGAACAAGACGTCTGTGGACAAGATGGAGTATGACACAAAAGAGAAGCTCGCTGCCTTGAGCGTCATCGAGTGAGTATCAACCGCAAGCGAAATTTCAAAAGTCTGGAACAAAGTGGACTGACCCTCGTTGAAGTCCAGAGATCGCAGAGGTCAGTCAAGGCTCGTTGGCATGAACTGACTCGGCCACTAACCATACTCCAGTACCTGGCAGGTGGGCATCCCTTGCCAGAGTCAGCTCCCCCAGCCCCAGACACGGAATTCGAGTACACTATCCAAATCCCAATGCGCGATGGGGGCCGCCAACAAGAAGCCCGCGTCCACAAGCCCTCCACGTCAACAGGCGCAAAGTCCCCAGTCATCGTTCTCATCTATGGAGGCGCCTTCACAATGGGTGACTGTCACCAAATGAGCCCCTGGGCCAGAATCGCCAGAAAGCTCTTCAATGCCACTGTCATCAACCTTTCCTATCGTCTGGCACCCACACACCCTTTCCCCGCGGCCCCCAATGATGTTGAAGATGGGCTCAAGTGGGTTTCTGAGAATGCGCACACACTAGGTGGCGACTTGAGCGCAGGCTTCGTTATCGGAGGCCCATCTGCTGGCGCAAACCTTGCGGCCGTCATGGCACAGAAGATGGTTGATGGCGCGACGAAGCTCGGAGCTCCTCTCACCGGTGTCTGGCTCCTGGCTCCGCTCTTCCTCGAGGACGACATAGTGCCTCCAAAGTACAAAGACATCTTCCTCGCAAGAGAGCAGAACGCCGAGGCTCCGATCTTCAGTAAAGCAGCCTGGGGTTATCTTGCTGCCAATTACAAGGCAGACATCAAATCAGTGGATTATTCGCCTTTCAACTCGAAGAATCCCCATGTCGGAATGCCACGAACAGTTGTGCAGGTTGGAGGTCTGGACTTCCTCCGGGATGACGGGCTGGTTTACGAGAAAGCTCTCAGAGCACACGGGGTGGAAACCCGGTTAGATGTGTATCCCGGCGCTCCGCATGGACATTTCATATTCCCTGGTGTCAAGTCCGCGTTCAAGGCAAACCTTGACATCTTCAGAGGCCTCGGATGGCTTCTCAAGCAGGAGGTCTCGGAGGATGAGATCAAGAAGGCGGTTGTTGCAGATCCTTTCATGACCGTTCCGGAAAAATCGTCAACGGCATATGACGCCATATACCGGTGACCATAGGAATCTTAGAATGCCGTTGCATAAAGTATCTTACAATTTACTCTTTGGCACATCTAAACTCTTTGTGGCTAAATTCTTACAAAACAGCATGGTCAATTTAGAGAACGATGGTATCAACTCGTAAGATTACTTCATGATTCTCATTACTGTCATTACTTTATAGCGGAGTGGAAATACTCCAGGTATCATCAAGCCTTCGACATCAGAGGTCTTTGCTCTCATTCAAAAAACATTAGTACACAAGAGTCAGTAATTCCCCCCTTCGCGTAATTGTCTTCTTACGCGTAATGCTTCTGGCTCCCATTCTCAGTAGAACGACTTGATCAGAGCGCTCTTCCATAAAACTCCCGCTCGTCCCTGGAAAGGGTTAGCAAAAGTATACACGCCATATAGGGCCAACATACCTGATTTGTTCCTGGCTATGGACATTGTGGTCGACCCGATCATGATTACTAAACTTCTGATCATCGTCTGACCCGCCTTGACTTTCTTCATCCACGCTCCGAGCTCGCACAATTCCCTCAAGCTTGAAGTCTGGTATGTCCACCAAAAGACAGCTTCCGCTCCGTGGGAGATTCCGTGCGCCATCCAAATCGGTCTCTTCCGTCGTCGATAGGGTACCCTTCCGCGTTGTAGAGGTAATCACGCTCCGATACGTGTTGAGCTCCACGTTGTTTGAATTTTCGTTGCTATCATCGTGGTTGACTTTGTTGTCGTAGCCAAGGGTAGATGCCTTTTCTTTGATAAAGACTCGTAAGACTGGAATCGATGATCCAATTATTGCTGTGGCCGTTTCCACAGCGGTCCAGATAGTTACGTCCTTTCCGTTGACTTGGGTGCAAATGTTAGAAAGATTACAAAAGCCAAATGCAAGAGCAACTAGTCAACTCACAGAAAAAGTCACCTTGTTCTAGTTGAACAAGATATATGCCCTTGATGATGGCGCATACGCCTGCCCTGTGGTGATAAGTCAGCATGAGGTAAGATAGTACGACGACTTGAGAACAAAAACATACAACCAGCCTAGGCTCATCGCAAAGCAAACGCCTAGCTTCTCGTGTTTTCTCAACCGCATCCCCCAAATGAGCTTCCAGGGGATTATCGCCAACACAAAGTCCATGAACGCGCACCAAGCCGCGTTAAAGATGCCGTAGTTGAGCGTCACAGACTCATCCCAGCAGGTCCCTGGCATCTGTCTGTTGAAGTTCTTTTGCACCGGGGTGCACTTCAGCCATGTCAAGGTCGCGCTGGGAAGCATGACCACCGTCAATGTCACGACGGCGAACCACACAAATATCCTGAACCAGCCCGTCGTGAGCCGAAGGAGGGTTACACCAAACCCAACTTTGCTACCAGTCGAAGCAAAGCACGATATTGATGCGCCTACTGAGGTATACATGGCAATCGTTAGAAGATTGGCCTGGGGAGTGATGTCGTAATAGTGACGGCCGAAACCCAAGTTCACGCCCATTTGGGTGATGATCGATTCGACAAAGAGACAAGTCTGCAAGCCACCGTCAGTTTAGTTGTCAGATAGTCAGAAAAACAGATACCTCGTTAAGAATTTATATACGTACCCACGAGAAAAGAAAGATGTAGTCATCCCACCACAGCTTCTGTCCCCTGCTTAACTTCGCGTACACTCGTAACGCCAGGAAGGCGCCACAGAAGAAGCAGAGAAACCATGTGATGCCCGCTATCAGAGGTCCGTTGCTCTCAATAGAATTCATCGTGGCCGCATTTGGATGAGAAGAGGTACGGCCCCGAACGCGAGCAAGTCGAGTTGGAAGCTGGTAGTCGGAGGATATGGTGAGAATTCTGCCCAGGAGAGACCAAGGCCCAGAACCGAATTGCCGGGACCCTTTATTGGTTGGTCGGCGGAAATGCCGCTGCGAAGAGATGGTCAGACATTGATCGTTACTAGTTCAGCTTTTCATGATTTAGGGATGGGGAAGTCGGGGTGAGATTGGATAGGTCTCAGTGAGGCGTGTAATGCTAGCGTGAATACGATGTAACGTACACATGCCTAGGCCGTTCACTCCGATGCAGACTCTTCGGAATACTTCAGCGGATATGACTCGAGCCATGACGTGGTGAGAAAGAGGTTGGTGAGCGTTCGCGGGTGTGTTCGTTCTAAATATCGAAACAAACTGGGCCGACAGAGGCTCTCACTTGTCCAGTGCGGGATGCAAAAGCCGGAGGCGCGCCTCGCCCCCAGCCGTCACGGGTAAACCTCTCTGTTTAAAGTTCTTCTTGCGGCGAACGGTGGCGGGTTATCAACATATCCTTCTCGGGCTGAGGCAAAAGTTGCTGCATTTCCGTCTTCTGGAGGACACCTTCATCGCGGCGAACGGGGAGACCGTTGTCGGGGTTGTCCACTTGGGGATGCACATATCAGACGACCCTCGGGCGGTCCTCGGTGACAGTGCTGTAACGGGTCGATCCAAACATTGTTCCAGACCACAAGGCAAGGTTGGAGGACTCGGGGGATGAGCCGATGGCGGAAACAGTATCAATTCTACCAGGAGCTTAAATCAAAGTTGGAATGTGAGAGGTTTATGCCATTGGGTAGCGAGACCGGGCAAAGCTCCAGCTTGGTAGGGGCTTGTGATTATCCAGGATGAGCCAGTGGGAAGTGAGTCAGTTTTACGAGAGCAAATCGCACACCAGCTCTTGGTCCATGAAACATTGAAGTACTCCAAGCGTTGCATGTGGCGTTGGGCTTGAGTTCGCCATTACTTGTATCCATGTATTCCCCAAATCCCCCTTTAAACCCCTCTTGCCAAGATCATCTGAGCCAGGAATGTATATGTATCGGCCTCGATTGTCGCCGTTGACCGCAGTTCGAGTTGATCGCAACATCAACACGAAGTTCGGTACAAATCAACCTTTCTAGCGAGCCGCGTCTCCAACGCTGGTGAGATTGGGCCGAACACACCGACCACTCATTTACTTCCATGAGAATTCGAGACGCACACTATCTTGCTGTGAAGAGAAAATCCAAATAGTGCTCGGACATAGATCTGCGTCAGCTACTGCGACATCTGTGCAGAGCATCAGATGCTGTCTCGAATGAGAGCACTCACCTCCTCTGTACGGAAAGGTGTTCTCTTGGCAACATCTCAAACCGCTTCAAGCTCGGCGTTGACGTCGAACTTTAAAAAGACGATGCAGCCTTACCCAAACTTGCTCCCTCCATCACGGCATTCTTATGTGATGACTTACGCGATCAGGCGGGGGTTTAGCCTCCGCATGAGCTTGAGGCGTCAGATCTCGTCTAGACCCTGTCGAACCTGGACCTTGAGGTAAACAAGATGGCCAAGACGGGCATAATATCTGCTTGTGGATTTTCCGCCACAACCTTATTGACGGTTAGGTACATGAGTCAGAATGGTAGAGTCAGATAGTTTGACCGTCGGACGGATGATGGATACGACGGCTATTGAACTGGCAAGTCTGGCATGAAGGCATATGCTTTTTCTGAAAACTGAGGCTTCACCAAGGTTCGTCTAGTATCTTCGGCGTCCTCTCGTCGAAACTTGGAGCGGACGATCGAACTCCTTCCCAGTCATGACAGATGGGACTCGGGATGTATCTCTCACGATATTCACAATCCTCCGACGTTGTTTCTGGCATCTCGCGTCTCAATGGTCGATCAGGAGCTCTGTCAAGACTCTGGTAGTGTTCACTTTGGAAAGAATAGCCAAGTAGTGCAAGTCACGAAAGAAACTACATCCCAGACACCGTAACTCCTGGAGTAGCTCAGCTTCGAGGCATCGTACACATATTCACGATCTTACAGAGTGAGAGGAAGTCAGTGATTGAGCGGGGCTTCGGAAGACGGTACGGTCCGTTGAACGGCACCAGGGCCCGTGGGCTGAGCCACTTTTCCAGGACTCTTTGGATGTGGATCAGAAAGACGCAAAGTTCCCCCAGCTGTGCCCGTCTTCAGGGTAACAGGAATGTGGACTCAGGAGCTGCAAATTAGTTGTGTTCATGTGCAACGCACTAAGCTCAGCGTAAGTGAATTTGAAACGGAGGCATCTTTATTCTACTCAAAAGCTGGGCTTTTCATCATCCCAAATTTTGCTGTTCCGATATCAACCTCAACCGCCATTTACGTTTGAGACCGTGAGATCGACGATGACTAAAGGGAAACGGAAGCGCTCTGCGGCAAGTGGGGGCTTCGGGGCATGGCTCCGAGCCCGTAACACTGGTGTTCGCGGCCGGACTCGAAAGTTTGACCGTGGATTTTGCTGTCTTCTCGAATCGGAGTAGTCTACCCGTCGCTCTGGTCTGGATTTGTGAGCTATGCTGAGTGTGTTTGACGGTTGAACTAGTGAGACGGACGGAAAACTTCTAGCGCTGCCGTCGCAGCTAACGCAGGTGATGGCACCTCCTAGTTGCTGCCAGTGACGTGGTCGGACGCGTGGAAGACTTTGCACCAGTTAAACCTTTCAATCCAACAGTCTTGATAGAGGATGACAGATGGGAAGCCTGACTATATAGCCGCTGTCTTTGGCATCTCATCAATAATCCAGCTGGATTACAGAGGCCTGCCTCGCGAATCTGGTGATGGCATAGGAGACTGGTTTGCACGAGTCACATCTGCAGCCGTGGCCGAGTATTCTGGTGCTTCTAGCATTCGCCTCCATGGTCATGCGAAGTTAGCGAGCCTTGAGTATGATGTCGCTTGTTGCATAGTGAGGCGGGGAAGGAACCTCAACCGACTGTACGTCAAGTCAAGCTCATGGCATCGTGTCCAGACCATCGGAAAGTCCTTCTCCATCTGGTTCCCCTATGTAGTATCACGCAGTCAAGACAAGAGATCCTGCAGGCCTCTCAGCTTCCCTAAATGGCGCTGTCGAATGTGGTAGATCTCGGATAGCCGCCCCTGGAAGTGCTTGAAGGATTTCACACTAGCCATGCGCCTTACAAGTGAAGCGACCTCCGATTCGTAGCAAACTTGGGCGCAGACGGCGCAGTAGGGGTCGACATGCACATGTGTTTCAAGTCGGACCCTGATTGGAATGCTCGGCTTGCCACATGTAAACTCTTGTTTCCTTCCAACCCCCCCTCCCCTTCTCTTGGTCTAGAACCTGCCTGATCACCGCCTCCCGACATGGTGGAAGGCAGGACAAATGTGCCGTGATCTCAAGGCAAGCGGGCGGAGTTTCCCCGTATCGACCCAGCTGAGCATCTCACTTGATTCCGTCACTGTCAGCACCATACAGTTCAGCCGAACGACTGGAGGTGGACGGACCAACGCCCACCGCCTTATTTTCAGTCTATCCATCGGCCCCTAACCATTGTGCCAGTTTCTGTTAGCAGTGTAACTCCCTCTCAGCGTTGCGTGCCGTCACGGCTACGACATTGCTGAACCGTGCTTAACAAGGGGAACCGGGAGGCCCCTCCAAACGACCTAAATTGGGAACTCAATCCTGGCGCCGAGTGATAAGACGGTCCAATAAGAGAGTGGCCCCTCACGGCCGGGCCACATTTCGATAGCCGGTCTCACTTCTTCTGGCGCAGGCTGTGTCCTTGAAGATGCGCAGTTCCGTGACAGCCGTTGCGACTCATGTTAAAAGCTAGTTCTTTGGGCCGAACACGTGCCCCATCTCTTCCACACACTCATAAGGCCAGACAGACAGCTGTTAGGAGACAAGTAGCTGTAGCCTCGGATGGTTTTCTAGTGTGTGTGTGGTTGTCAGCTTGAAGTTTACTCCGCATGACTGGCCTTTGTTGAGGAGAAGATGTTACAGGACGCGCGGCGCGCCAACTTTGGCCTTTTGGAAACTTGGTGCCTTGCGCAGAGATTCTTTGCTCTTTAAACGCCGGATCGACCTTCACGCTGCCATAACTTCGCAAGCCTGGCGCTGCGCCGTACCTTATGTACTGCGGTCGAATCTCCTCTTTCGTGATCACCTAACTGATCGGGCAAAGCTGCAATCAAGCACTGCCGGGCGCCCACACCGGAAGGTTCAACAAACGGATACTTCCAAATGTTCCCAAAGCTCATCGGTCCACTTGGCGTTCAGTCCAACACCCAGATTGACGGGGATCATGCAAACAGGCGACAGCCGTGCTAATTAATTCGCTGCCAGAATTGTAACTGCAATGTTAAGGGGATGCCTTTGCCTGGGTCTGCTTTGCCTCAGATCCTTAAAATACTTTTTATTAGCAGCAAATTAAGCTTCGAGTATCGAGCTCAAGGACAGACAAAACCATTGTGCCTCCCATCTTGCCAGCTTTCGTGTTCTTCAATGATACTATTCGCGACATCGAAGTCACCCGCGCTGACTGACGAACACCACCCCCCCTTTTTCGAGAGCCGTCCACATCCGTACTCGCTCCACGCAACCGAAGCTGAACGCTGACGATCTCGTACTGGGGCGTCCGCGGCGTGGTCAGATTGGGGAATTCAAGCTCGATTTCGATTCTCGTCCCCTGTCAAGTCCCCGGTTTTAACCTGGCCCCCAGCTGATTCCGTGCGAACAGCCCTGCTATTGTCTGGAGGCCGAGGGGACCTTTTTTGCGACGCTGATCGCCCCCGCCACGACTCGTATTTTCGCAGCGAGGAAAAAAGGGCCAAGCGTTCTGTCCTCTTCTTTTCGACTCGCGGTGGTTGCGAAATCATGATTTCTCGTCAAAACTGGTAGAAAACACAACGGAAAGCGATCGAGACGAATTCGCGCCGCCGCCTTACACTCCTATTTTCTTTCTTCTTTCGCCATGGCCGTGAACCGGTCCATCTTCCGCCGAATGCTGGCGGTAGCCGGATCCGGTGGCGCCGGGCTGGTCCCGTGTCTCGCCGCGCTCGGGCTGGTGCTCCTCCAGGTCGGCGCGGCGGTCAATCTCTGGAATTCCCGCGAGCGAGGGCAGTTCAACTTTTCGCCATCTTCGAGTTTAACGATATCCGAATTTCTGAGGTTCTTGATTGCGACTTTGCTTTTGAAACGCGAGATTCGCCGACGAAATACCAACACCGAGTACTCTTCGCTGGGCAACGGATCGGAGGACTTGGATCTTGGCGCTGATGAGGACGGACGGTCGTCTGGCGAGTACGCTGCGGAGAAGCTATCGCGACAAGCTCCCCGCATTGGAGGCGCGAGGGCACTCTGGTGTTATGTCTGGGGAGACGCGGACTTGAGATTCGGACTGATGAGGATTGCTTTACTGCAAATGCTCAGCAACAACTTGGTATGCGACGTCAAAGCGCTTGGCACTTGGCGCTGGCGCAACATTAGATGAGGCAAAAGCTAACATTTCTTTCTCAAGTTGTTTCTCAACTATTTGGTCAGCGATCCAGGCACCGTCTCCATCACGAAGAGCGGCATCATGGTCGCAGCAGCTCTAGTCACGACGCCCGCTCTTGGACTGAAGGGCCCCAAGACCCGATGGATGGCTTTCTTGATCCAGGTAGGTCATTCACGTAGCTTCTAATACTCCAATTCAGCTGCTAAACAGGAGTAGACGTCGGGTCTGGTACTGTCCCAGTTCTACCCACAACATCGCACGAGGGCATCGACATACCAGCTTCCCCTCTACGTCAGCATTGTCGGCCAGGCCAGCTTCAGTGCCTTATCCGACATCCACAGCGAGAAGCTTTTGAAGGCTACCGAGTTGAGCTCGAACGGCGCGAACATTGTCTTGGGAGCTTTCGGTGCGATGCTCAACCTGCTCGTGCATGCACTTGTGCGACTATACAGCTCCTTCGAACCCACTTTCTTCGGCGGCTACGACAGCAAGGGCTTGTCAGTGGTGTTCATGACCACACTTGTAGCTCTGATTACTACGGTTGCACAGAAAAGTACGTTTCAGACACCGTCCCACTTGGGGGTTCTCGAAGAAGATTGCTGACGTTATACAGGGGTCGACTCATGGGTGAGATGGTTCATCAACGACACCACAAGTATTGTGTTGATGCTTGTGTCCGCGCACTTCTTCTTGTCTCGATACAGCATGTTCCTCATACCCGGCACAGTGCTCATTTTCATCGCTTCGCTGGCGTACATGAAGTATGCTCCCTTGAAAGAGTACATTAGTTCGTCTCCAGTGGATGACGTGCCGAACTCTTTTGCGCCGCCTCCATCCTACAAGGTCGGTCATCTTAATGGAGTACTGTGATCAAGGCATGCTAACGCTATTGCAGAAAGCAAAATTCGGTCTTCTTACCCTTGCCAGCTTTCTCGGCGCAGGCATCATCCCCTATGCAACACTTTCCGAACTCCCGCATACCCCCGAGTACCGACTCGTGATGAGAGATGACACCGACGGACACTGCTCGATACCCCCGGCCGAAATCATCACACCCTTCACGGACAAGCAAGAACCGTACAAGATCTCGACAGGTCCTGGCAACCTCACTGCCTCACCCTTTAGCAACACGCTCGCAATGATTCGCTGGAATGCGAAGCGCATGGAGCGTGTGCCTCTCCTCATGAAATACAAGCCCTTTTACCACACCGTCCACATCTCCATGCCGGAGATGGTCGAGGATAAGCCCGAAGACTGGCACAACCTCACGCACTCGCAGTACCCACACCACGAAACAATTTACATGCAAGTCGCCAGGACGATGAAGCTCATACTCGATGAGCAACCCGATATCGAAGGGTTGATGTACTTCCACTTCGACTCCTGGATCGACCCGATGGCTTGGGTCGATGAGAACCGCGAGTCCATCTGGTTCCCGACATCTCACAACACACGGCAGTTCGAGGGCGACGGACCGCGGTACATGTGTATGACGGACTGGCAGAAGTTTCCGCAATGGTGGGGTTGGTACCACAAGTGGAACGAGAAGGCCGTCACCGTCAACGGCGAAATTATCCGGATGAACCGCGGCTACACGATCGAGGAAAAGGAGTTTTGCGTAGGCTGGTCAGACATTTTCTACATTCCTCGACGTTTCTTTGCCGACTTTATTTTTCTGTCATCGGTCTACGGTTGCGCGGACCTGTTCCACGAGGTCGCAATTCCGACGATGCTCAACATTATCGACCGGAGCCGGAGGAGCGAGAAGGCCAAGTTCCAGTCGGTCATTGACCGAATCGGAGACTGCTGGGGAGGATGCTGCGATGATTCAGCAACGGCGCATGACGTCAAGTGGACGAGGTGTGGTCACAGGCTGAATTACTTGAACCAGGAGGTGATTGATGCGCATTACAGCCGGTTGGACGAGCAAACTGCATGGCTTGGTCAGGCTGAGAGACAAAAGTCTGGAGGCGAAAGGCGTTGATGGTTTGTTTTGTGGAACATAGGTCTACCGGGGCATTAGAGTGGACATAGCGTGTATTTGTTTCTGGCACTTGTAACATTATTTGAGGTGCAAAAAGTATCTAGCATTGAAACGGACAGAACATAACTTGAAGGAATTGAACACGACAATTGTATCTTAGTTGATCGGAGGTACTGTCTTTGCACGTGCAACAGCGAATCAGCAACTTGAAGTACGCTTAGGTGTTGAAGCTTCGGACTACACTATTGAGGCAGGGTGTAGAAGAGGTACGGACGGTGATCATGTTGAAGTATTGTGCGGGTGTCCTAGCTGCGTCACTGTTTGTAGTACACCATGACGGGTGTTTGTTTAATGTGGCTCCGCATGTACCTGGCAAACACTGCCCAACATCAATCTATTACTAACACAGACAAAGAGAGAATGCTGAGATCTCTTGCTGGTGTGACAAATTCAGATGCCATCATTTCATCCACCGTTCAAAATCGTTAGGTGCCTCAAGACGCTCGTGACATAGAACTCATATGATAACTGCCTTGTTCTGGCCAAACCAACGAACGGTCACTACCTAAGTAAAATAGCTTCAAGCTGCCAAAAGTTATCTCTATACCTACTTCAACTTGGTAACGTGCTTCTCCTGCACTCCCTTGAGTAGTACCAAAGTTCAGTTCGTGCTGATGATTGATTGCAAGGGGTTCTCGATGGTTACACAAGTGATATACATGTGGACAAAGTATCGTAGCTGAGTTAGCATGATCATCATCGCATATATGCCTTGATGAGATTTTTTGGTCATCTCAAAGTGGATTTTTTCAAGAAAGAACAAAGGCATATGGACTTGATGGCCGTCGTTTGCTCCTTCCATCTATGTCGTTACTCAGTCAACACAACTTTCCAGGCAGCGAAGGCGGTCAGATGGAGATACAAGACAGTTTTTTGCATTCGAACGCCTTCACAGAATACTCTTCGAGTATTTATACGTTGAATCGGTAGCTTTCAGACCTCCCTACCTTTCTTCGATATCTCACCTCCCACCGCCATTGCCTGTTAACGAGATCTCCTTCCACTATTCACATCATCAATCACAACCAAGAAACAGATAGCACAGCCTCTAAAATGAGATTTCAAGGTAAGTTTGTTCAAATCCACTCAAGTGTCCATCATGAAGAGAGCCTGACCGTAAATTACAGTTCTTCTCACTGGTGCTACCGCCCTTGCCATTGGCGTCGCTGCCGGCCCCAGCATGAACCCCCACAAGATCCGTCAGGACCTCAACGACAGAGATGGAGTCGACACCATCAATATCAAGGCCCAGGATACTGTCCTCCAGACTCGCGAATGCGACATCGTCTGCCCTATCAGCAAGCTCTGGTGCGAGTACCGCCCTTATAACTACCGCTGCGACAGCTCCGGCAAGCTTCGCTACGATCAGCGCCATACCGACTGTGAGAATGCCTCCTGGGGCTGTACCTGCGGCTGCGACTGGCGTGTTCCTGGCATTGAGTCAGTGAAGGAGACGGAGAAGGCCTAGGAGTATTGAGCATGGAATCCACAGGGATGATTGATCATTGGAAAGCATGACAGACGCGGTATCTTGGATGTGCATCAGGAGCAGTCAAGTTCGGGATTAAGATTCTCAAGGAAAGATCAAGTCTCAGAACGACAAGTTTCGCGCTATACCATGAATGCCAATAATTATTACCATGACAAAGGAATCAATCTCTATCCTATAGGCTTGGATATAGCCTGTACGCACAATGCGCTTCGTTGATGTTGAATGAGGACAGTCTATTGAGGTGGTATTCCTACGCATTCAGCGACATATGCTTCCCAAACAATTAGGAGGTCTTCGTATTGCTCGCCTTGGCTCCGCATGTTGCCATTTCTCTCATACTTTATCCAGTCGATCCTGCCCGGTGCTTATAATTCTCGGTTTATGGAAGTCGAGGTTACGATATCTTCTCCTACACACACATGCTCTTGTGCTGAGCACTTGTATCTACGCTGCGAAAAGAGGTAGGACATATAAGACAGCCAGCCACAGACACCATAGCTTCGCTACAATATCGTCAGACTTCTCATTCCGCCTCACCAAAGCCAATGCAGCCATTAAGGCTCCCACTCCAATAGGAGCCGCCCAGGCCGCCGGTTGGAGGTTCCAGAACAGTGGACACGCAGTAGACCACAGCAAGACCATCACGGCCAGCCCGCCCCGAGCAATGCCCTCGCCATAGAGCAGCGGAATGGTCTTGCGACCCCTAGCTTGATCTCCCTCCATATCTGGGAAGTCCAACGCTTGAACTGTAGTGGCGATGACGGCCCCGGTCACCCCGATCCAAGCCCACGCCTTCGGAAGGAGATCACCGCCAGAGATGACCTCCAAAGCCCCAGCACTGAAACACATGATGCCGCCCGTGTTGATCGCGTTGCGCGCCCAGATATTGATACTGCTCCCGTCGAGATCGTTGTACATCCATAGAAGCGTCATCATCGATATCGTTGGTTTGAAGCCACCCATAAACGCGCTTACTGTAACCACGAGAGGTATCATGCCGAGAAGAAGTCGTTGGGCTTGTGCGGGCGTCAACCGCTTCGCAGCCAGTGGCCGCCAGGGTTTGTTATGCTCATCTTCGACGACGGAGTCCGCGAGTCGCTGGTTTGAGATACCGCACACGATCAAGTTGAGCCATATCCATAGGATTGCCAGGGGTAGTCTCTGAATATTGAAGTATTTCGTTTGATCGATTGCTGTCGTAAGTGATTCCCGACTGAACACAGCTGCTGTGATGAAGATGATTTGAGGCGCTAGTACGGTCTTGATATCGCTCCTAGTGAATAGATAGAGAGTCTTGAGATGAAAGGATGCGGTTTGTGCCTGAGAAGGATCAATACAATGCTTACGGGAGCTTTGCGCGACGTCCAAGCGGAGATCTTTTCTTACCAAAGTCCTGCGCTTAGGCACAGATCTGTAAAGTTCCGGAGCGGGAGCGCCCGAAGGCTTCTCTGCCAAGATGTTGTTCTCAACAACTGTCATGTTGTCGGTCGTATGACAGATCTTTCCTACCAAACCAAAATGTCGCTAAGGATATGAACTGTCAATGCTCCTGATGCTGGTTGGAAGGTGGAAATCAACCTGCTATTTCAATCAGTCGCCAGACTACCAAGGGCATGGGGAAGTCCGCGCCGAAGATGGCAGTTTGCTTGGCCGGAAAGTCCAAAAATTGTGGATGTGACGACATCGTCTGATGTTTCCGTGTCTGCGCGCCTCGCAACATTGAGAACTGTATCCTGGCAAGAGACGATTGGAGGGTTTCCGTGAAGCAGGCCGGGTTACCCGAAGCTGCGGGACGAATTTCCAAAGGAGAGTCCAGTCGGGGACATTTGCTGAGGATAACTCTTTTAACTAAGTCTGATCCAGGTATAAGATTTCGGGAAGCTTAACTCTAGCTGCCTCGTAGCTAAGCGTGAAGGTCGAACTAGCAAACGCAGCTTGTCTCGGGCTGGCCGCACCGCCGCAGTATTTCCCTCATGAGTCGAATTGGGCCGTGTTACATATTTCGAACACGTTCCTAACCTAAATTGTGGAGAGCTGAAAAGTTCGCGGCCTCGCATCAGATAGCGATCATCCTTAGTACGGTGATAAGCTTCAGCTTTCAAGTTCGACGCCACAGTCTCGTTTGGTCTAGCCCTGCGCCCCACAACATATCAACATGTTCACCGCTAGAGTACTAAACAGTCAAGACATGCATCACCCTGATGTACTTGATGAGATTGAGAAAACGAGACTGATGGAATGCACTCCGGGCCCACCGTCGATGTTTGAAATTCGATCTCTCGGATAGATAAAAGGCATTCGATCACATTCCACTAGCAAGGGAAGCAATAGTATCGAATTACAGTACCTTGGTATGATCAAAGCCATACAGGTGTACTATTGATATAGATCCTGTAAGCCGGGATGATATCTTTCGCAATTTATCGGACATAATGTGGTGTGCAATTGAAGCCTATTTATCGGCAAGACTGCTCATAATACCAAGTAAAGCAGCAACGACTAGAAGCGGTCAGTCAGCGCGCTCTGTTTGAACCTCCTTCAATACGGAACATGGGATACTTACAACCTCCTGCTGTCACAATGTAGGATGCGATAGACCACGCGGTCTGAATGGTGGTCAGGTCCGTCCAGTCCTTTGAGTTGAACCACAGTCCGATGACGAGGCTGAGCACCACTGGTATAAGAATCACGACGGCAATCCTAGCGACGGACCAGCCCAACACGATTTCAAGTGAGTACTTCCCATTGAGTACGTCAAGCGAGTCGTTGTTGAGTTCCTGGTGCATCCAGTCTCCCCAGGCAAGTGCGATGTGCTCAGGGACTCGCCATTGCTTGTACGTATGCAGGAGCAATTGCAGATCTGCAGCACCGTTGTTGTCAAGGTCGACACGTTCATGAGTCCCTTCTTTCGCATTGCACTACAGAAGAGATTAGCGAAATGTCTATTACAGCGTAGATGTCGTCGATTAGGAACCAAGAAAGAGCTTCAGGCTCTAAGTGACTTACCTTATAAAGCCGGAATCCTTTCACGTGTCTGAGAGATAAGAACGTTTTCCAGAAACCGCGTAAGCGGAATATCTCTCGACTGAGCTCTCTGAATAATTTTTTTGGCTAATGGCAGAACATGACTCTTTCGATTGGGTTGGGTTGGCCTCGGCGAAAGATGCCCAAAACCACATAGACCGGCAAGCCTCGGGCTATCGAAGCTGTGAAAGTGTTAGTATCCCTATTATAGAGTAGTTAGTTCGAACCGTGGGTTAATAAAGAGATTAATTAAACTATATAAATTTCTACGTAAGTATAAAAAGGAGGTTCTAATTATAAATTAGGCTAGTTATAATAATTATAAATAGGGCCCTTAATTAGCCCCTATATAGTTAGCTATATACTATTATTAAATTAAATTTCTAATCTAATACTAACTTTTTCTTTTTTTTATTAATTTACTTATTATAATTAGAAATATAATTCGACCTTAAGCCCGTTTATTAAATCGTTTTTTTTTTTCTCTTTTTTTTTATTTTTTTTATATAACTTATCCTTTTATTTATATATTAACTTTTTTATTATTTATAAATTATTTTAACCCCTTATTAAGTACTATTTTTATAAAAGTATTAGCGAGGTTATTTTTATTATTAATTTAATAAATTTTAAGGATTTTATACTTTTTATATACTTATCTAAGGGTTATAATATCGATTATAAGCCTCTTTTCTTTCGTTATTCCTAATTTAATAAAGTATTTATATAATAAATAAGAATTAGTATAAATAACTATTAGGATTAATAAAAAGTTAAGTTAATTAGTAATCCTTTTTAATATTATTAAAATTATATAAGCAAAGTTAATACTATTAACTATATTATAAACTTCTAATATTAATATACTTCTTATTACTTACTTATTTTTAGTTAATAAATAATAAATTATATTACTATATATAGTAAATTCGCTCTCGCTTATACTCTTATTAGCTAGGATAATAATATACCCTAATTATAAAATAAAGTTATTATTATTTATAAATAACTTATTAATAAAGACGTAGAGCTTATTAATAGTGAAGTTAATTAGGTAGTAAATAAGGCCTCGATTAAAATTCGTTTATTATTATTTAAACTACTTATTAAATATTTTAATATCTCGTCCGTTTAGATTTATAACTTATATTATTTTAATATAATTAAAAGTTATTTTAAACTAATATATATTTATAATATATACTTCTTATATAAGCTTAGCTTTATATTACTTTTTAATATTAATTATATTTAAGTTAATAAAGGTAATTTTTTTACCTTACCCCTTTTACTAAAAAATAATAGTTTTCCCTTTAATTATAAGAATATTATTATTAAATACTAATAAGTTATTTATTATAAGGACCTCTTTTAGCTTCGTTACGAAGCCCGCTTTTTAGAGCTCCTTATCCTCTTTTTTTATAAAGTTAATATTAAATAGGCTTAATATATTATTAGTTTATATTCTAATAATTCTAAATTATTCGTTTTTATATTTAGAGATTAATAAGTACGGGTTATACGTAGATATAATTATTAATAATTAATTAATATAAAAATCGTAGTATATAGCTTATTAATAAGTGCCTAATTTTACGAGTTTATATAGTAGTTTAAGTACTTTAATAATTATACTTTTTAAGTACTTACTAGCTATTTTTTTTAATAAGTAGGCTAGGATTTTCTTTATAAGCCCTATAACTAATTAAGTATAGGTTTAAATAATATTACGGTTCTAAATCTCGTATTTCTTTTTTTATAGTAATATTATTAATACTATTATTAATCGTTAGCTATAGCGCTATACTATAAGTAATTAAGTAAATAGCGTTACTTTTTTAACGTTTCCGTACCCTTAAATTATATACTTAGATTTTTTATATAGTTAGGGTATTCTTTTTTTTTAATTTTACGTATTATTTACGATTTAAATATATAGAAACCTTTATATTTCTTAGCGTCGTAGAGGATAAATTAATAAACCCCTCGATCGCATAAAGTATTTATTTTAATAAGATCTAACCCCTTATATAGCTTTTTAATAATTATAATAATACTTTCCTTACGTAATTTAATTACTAATTCGAAATTAGCTTTTTTTTTTACTATATAAAAAGTATTAAATACCCCGTTATTAGTAATAAATTACTATATTAAGGCTTACTATTGTAGTTTTTTATAATATCTTATTAATAATATTAGTACTTTTTTAGTAATTTCTTCTTTTTTATTATTTATTAATATTATTATAACGATTTTGTTAAGGATAATTTCCTATACTTTTATTACGGGTTATACGGTTTCCTTTAGCTCTTTTTTTTTTAAAAATTAAAAATCCCCTCGTTAAGATCTATATAATATAATTTAACTACTATAATTAATATTTTAAGTAGCTAGTTATAATTTTTCGTAATTACGTAAAAGCGCTCGTTAATAGAAATTAATTTATATACTTTAGCCTATTATTAATTAATTTCTTATTATATTCGTATATTTAAATTTAGTAATATATTTAAATTAGCCCCTATATTAGGTCTATTATACGTAATAATTACCTTATTAACCTACTTTTTTATACTTACTTCGCGTAGTACTTATATTATTTTTTTAATTACTTGGGCTTATTAGTTTATATTTAGTAATAGTAATAAGGCTAAAGTTATTCTTAAATATATTCTAAATATTAATAGCGTTAGTATAAGCTTATTAAGCCCTATAGTATTATTATAATACTTAAGTACTATTTAGAAGTATTTATTATTAATAAAATCGGGATTTTTCTTTTTAATAATTTTAAATACCCTTTTTAGTTATTAATATACTTTTTTTACTTTTTTAATATTATAGTGCGCTTTTACGGGCACGATTTTTAATTATATACTATAGGCCGTTATATTTTCTTTAAAGTTTATTAACTTAAAACTCGTATTAATATTAGTTTTAATACTATTTAGTAGTCCTTAGTATATATTAATCTAGCTTTTTTATAGGGCTACTTATACTATTTTTACTTATAAATCCTAAAGAATTACCTTATTTAAAATAATATAGCCTTATTAATTATATATAGGACCGGTCGACTATTTAAATAGAAAATATTAATAACGATTTCCTAATTAAAATTAAGCTTATTATATAATTTAAATTTAAATCTGCGTAGGCTCTACGTATTTATTTAGTATTAATAATATACTTTTATTAACTACTCTAGCGCCCCTATTTCGATATTATTATTATTTAATTACTTTAAGAGGCTATATAACCTCGTAATTAACGGGTACTTAAATTTTTAATATAGTTATTTAAGCTTATTTTCCGTTAGATAATTAATTAATTTTATATTATTAATAAGCCTTATAAATATATACCCCTATCGTTGTTCGACCGTTTTAAAATACTTATTACTAAAGATTTATTCTTTATATTATTAAAAATAATACCTAGTTAATCTATATTTTTTAAATATAAGAGAAATAGGGTATTAATAAGTAAAATATAAAAAGTTATTATTCCGAAGTACGTTTTTATTTTTATTATACTTAGGGTAACGATTTTTTTACTTAGGCCGAAGCTAATTTTTATAATACTTACCGTTAATATATTAAGTATTATTAATACGATTTTTTATAATATTTAGAATTACCCCTTTTTTTTCATTAACTATTATAATACTTTAATATTTAAAATAATCTTATAAAAATTATTTAGGCCGTACTTTTCGCTTATATAAAATACTTATATAAGCTTAGTACTTAAGTAATTTAAGTAATATAAAAAGGGCCCCTCTAGCTACTTTTAGAATTACTTAGTACTATCTTTTTTTTTTAATATTAATAAAAATAGTATTTTCTTTTTAAGCGTTAAGAAAATAGAATTTTATATTATTAAATTTATTTTTTTATCCTCCTCTATATTTACTATTTAAAAGACCTTCCCTTACTATTTATAAAAAAAAGCCTACTTATTAAGGGCTTTTACTACTTTTTATTTATTTAGCCTCGTATATTCTCTAAAAGCTAATAGTATAAAAAAAGAGTAGTTAATATTATTAATTTTATTATAATTTAATTTATTAATATAAGGGGTAAGATTTTTTTTATTTTCTAAATTTTTTATAAGGGGCGGATACTCTAAGTTACTATTATAACTACCGTTACTAAGTTCTATACTCTTAAATTTATTTTTATATATAATAAAGAATTAGTTAAATTAATAAGGGCTAGTTTTACCGTTTATTATTCTTAACTTTTTATATTATTTATATAATTTAATATACTCTTTTTTAGAGTAGTTATTTAACTAATATTTATTCTTTTTATAAATAAAGTATTACTTTTTTTATTACCCTATTTACGAATTAAATTTCTACTTATTTAATAAATCTAGGCCTCTTTATTAGTAATTACTGTACTTAATCTCTTTCTTTTTTTTATTATATATCTAATTAACTTAATATTATTAATAAGGGCCGTTATATATTTAGAAATATATTTAGTACGGTATTCTCGCTTTAATATTAAAACTAAATCTTAACTTTAAATAAAACATCTCGTAATTTTTAAATACTTAATATAGGGTTATTTTTATTTTTAATACGTACTAAATTATGGTATAAAAATGTTTAATTTTCTACTTATTAATCCCCTTATTTAGCTAGGTTTTTACTAACTTATTAATTTAATTAATAAGCTCTTTAAGGATTTTTATTTATAATTTACCCTCTATTATCCTAGTTATAAATATAAAATAAATTACTTATAATTTAAATAGGAGCTCTAGATTTTTATTATAAGTTTTAAAGCGGCTTCGAATTATATTAATAATATTAAAAAAGTCGTTCTAATTAAAATTACGTACTACTTTGTAATAATAATTAGAGGCTTTATTTATAAGTACGATATTAATTACTAAATAGTACTAGTATTCTCTAATCCCGACTTTTTTATAGTAGTTATAAAATATTATTAGGGTTTTTTATAAAACCTCGTACTTCCCCCTAAAGTATAATTTCTTTTTTAAAAAGACTTTTTTAAAATTTATAAATTACTTCGTATTTATTACTATATTTTTAGTATTTATATATAATCCCTACGTTATTATATACTATTAATAATTTTAGGTTATTTATTTCCTTTTTTATTAACTAATTAGTACCGGATTTCGTATTAATAATAATAACGAGCTATAAATTAAAATAAATAGAATTATTAATTATTATACTTTTAGTACTATATTTTACTTCTATATATCCTTTTATAATAATAAATTATTATTAGTAATTATAAAAAAGAAATTTAGGTTATTTACCCTTTTTTTAAATTTATTAAAGCGATTATACGCTCTATTAACCTACGCCTAGTTTTATAATATAAATTCCTCTTTTATAATTATTGCTATTAAAATTTCGTATAGTTTTTATAATTATAATTACGTTAATAATACCCCTTACTTATAAAAGAATTTATTAACTACTTTTATAATTCTTAAGTTTACGCTTATAAACTATTTATCTAGTTAATAATTAAGGTCGTTTATAATTTTATAAAATAAGGGTTACCCCTATAGCCCCTTTTTTTATAAACCTTAATTAAATAGATTAATACTACGTTAATTTACTTATTATTAAGCTAATCCGCGATTTTATATATTTATATCCCCTAATAATTTAGGTTAATATTTATTTATTTATAAAGGATTAAAATTTTATTTAAAATCGGGTTTTTTTTTCTCCTCTTTTACTTTAACTTATTAAAAATCGTACTTTAGCTTATATTTATATTAATAATTATTAATATATTTAATTTTAATAAGAATATATTTAATCCGCGCGCTAGTTATAATAAATCCGTACTTTTACTACTTAACGAATTTATTAAAGTCTAAGTAATTCCTACTTTTTTTTATTATTTCGCTACTATTTTCGTTTTTATTATTTTTAATAATTACTATTACTTTTTTAAATTGCTAGCTATTATACTTATTAAAATCCTCTTTTTTATTTAATATAAAAAAGTAGGTTTTAATAGTTCTTTTTTTAATAATAATAATAGACGTTTATATTACTATAAAAAGATATAATAATTAATTTTAGGATCTTTACTAATTACTAATTTTTATTATTTTATATATTTCTAACTTCTTAAGCCTTATACTTTTTATAATTTCTAAATTACTTCTTTTTTTAACCTACCTTTTTTAAAATAATATTTTAAAAAAATAATTAAAAATAAATACTAAGTAGCTTATAAAAGAGCTAAATAAATTATTAAGAGCTAAATAAGTAGTTAAGTACGGTTAGTAAAGTTAAGCCCTTTTTTTATAAAATCGAGGACTTAAAGGACTTATTAAAAATACTTATTACTTCGTTACTCGTACTAAATAAAGTTAATTACTTTAAAAATCTTTTTTTTAACTACTTTTTAGTACCCTATTTTATATTTTTTAAATAGTTTTTTTTATAACTTAATTATTATTAAATAATTATTACTTACTAATAATTCTTTTTATTACTTAGTTAATTTTTTAAAATTAATATTCTTATACTAAGAGCTAATATAAAAAAAAAAATTTTAATAACTTTTTAAAAAAAAAAAAAATTTCCCTTTAAATCCTTATTTTTTTAACTTTTTTTTAAGCTAATTATAACTTTAATAAGAAGTTATAAAACTACTTTAAAATAACTACTTTTTTTTTAAATTAATTTTTAAAATCTATAATACTCTTAGCTTAATATTATTAAAACTTCTAAATCCCCTCTTTTTTTATAAAACCGTTTTTTATATTATATTCTTAAGTAATATTTAAGGGGTAGTTAAGGGAGCTATAAAGAGGTTATTTAAATCATAAGCTTATAGTTGTATTTATAAAATCTTTATAATAATAAACCTTTTTATTTATTATAAATTTCTTAGTTTTATAATTTTTATAAAGTTATTTTTATTATTAAATAAAAATATTTATATTTAAAAATCCTTTTTTTTAATTACGTAGTACTTTTTTATACTATATTATTAAGCTCGTTTATTATACTAATTAATTAAGTAAATAGTTATTATATAAATATTTTTTTTTATTAATTTAACTAGTTAATTTTTAATTATAAGCTGGCCGTAAAGAAGTAGTTAAATAAAAAAGCTATTTAAAGTAATAATAAAAAACTAATTACTTAAGTAGTTTTATTAATTAATATAATTTAATATAATAAACGTCGACTTTTTATTAATAATAAAAAGCTACGATTACTTAATTCCGTATAGTATTTAAAAATTACTTTTTTTTTATTTATTTTTATAAAGTTAATTAGTATAAATCTCCTATCTTATATAATATTAAGAAATCGTCTCTTTTACATAATAAAATACTTTACTAATTTATAATAATAGAATTTAATTACTAATTAGTATTAATATCCTTATTATAAAGTAATTAATTTAAATTATAAGTTAATAAAAAGATTAATTAAACTATATAAATTTTTATATAAGTATAAAAAAGAGGTTCTAACCGTAGGTTAGGCTAGCTACGATAATTATAAATAGGGCCCCTAATTAGTCCCTACGTAGTTAGCCGTATGCTGCTATCGAATTAGACTTCCAATCCGATAGAAAGACGTCCGAGATATACTAAACATACGAGTATTAAATATTATTTCTTTGGTTTTTAAGTTTGTAGTTTTTTTAGGCAAACGTTCGGCTGATGGACCAGCACCTCCTGTCTCGACATCATGCCCTCCATCCAACTTTGCCACTTGTCGAAACTCGGCTGGATACGGAAATCTGCCTTCGCACGAGATCCCGAAAGAAGTAGAAAGTACATCGCGACCCTCAAATTGGGGTTTTGTGTGTCCTCGTCGTGAACGGATGCACTGATTTTGTTGACTAAGAATGTTCTCGTACGAATACAGTGCCCAAGAGGCATCTAGGTAGAACTTCCACGTCCGTTCCGGTATTGGTTCCGTCGGCGCTCGCTTGCCTAGGGATATTTGTCTCTGTGGCCCGTTATTTAGCGATTGTCCGTGGATACTATCATGATCATCTTGCTCATCCGTAGTCGGCACTGCCCTAGTTTCGTTAATGCTCACGTCGCCAGGGCTTCTGACTTCATCAACATTTGCTGCCATTCCTGGTACAAGATGACTCTCTAGAATGATGTCGGTCAATCCAGAAAAACGGAGGGTCTACTCCGGAAGAATGGACAGTAACAGAATGAGAGATGCGAAATTGACCTCGAGACAGGTGCTACGCAAATGGGGAAAAGGGTCGGCGACATCTTTATCAGGCTCTAGAGGATTGGTAGGGCGTTCACAGCCAGTAGGATTGGACTCTGTCTCACCGAAATCTCACTAGGTTGTTCAGCTGGAAGCACCTCCTAGCTTGGCTGCGTCTCAGCCGTGGTAATCAGCGAAGCTCATTTGCTACTCGCGTGAAAAGGAGATGCTCAAGAAAAAAGATTGGCTGTACGAGTGGCAAGTCTCGAATGTCCTAGACTTATTTCCTCGGCAAGTTTACAAAAGCACGCTAGATGCAGGCTGCTCTTGGAAATTACTCGTCCTTGGATGTGTCCGTCGCAGAATACCAGCGGATGGCTGAGTCGCAAGGCACAACAAGGCTTTGGTCCTTCAAGATGGGGCATACACAGAAAGAACTTCGCACGAGGGGTCGATTTTGTTGTCCCAGATGGTATAGTCAATGTTGAGATCAAGTCTATTGAGCACAGCCTGTCACACCATCCAACTTGGTGTTCACGCATTCCAAGTGACCAGGTGCTACGAACTATGGTCATGGGATGCTCACTGTCGGTATTCAGACTTGTTTGAACGTGAAAAAGATTTAGTTTACTGTTATCCAGACATTACTAATATTATCCAGAGTCATAATTCGTCCATCGTATCAATCCTCCACTTAAATATTTACTAAATAACCAAAGACTTACGCCTGCACAGGGGTAATCTGGGCGGTAGCCTTCAAGTCTCTGCTGCTCCATCCCAGGCTGAGAGTGAACTCGCCCTCGGGAATGAGCCACTGCTGCGAGACAACGTCCCAGTAGCTGAGATCACGACGCATGAGCTCGAAACCGACCTTCTTGGTCTCACCGACGGCAAGGGGAACCTTTTCGAAGCCGCGAAGCTGCTTGGGAGGAGTGCCGGCGGGCGTGGAGTCGGGGAAGGTGACGTAAAGCTGGGGAACGGCGGCACCCTCGACATCGCCAGAGTTGGTGATGGAGACGGTGGCGTTGTAGATGGTCTCCCAGAGGGCGGGGTTTCCACCGGGCTGGACAGGGCGCTGCTCAGGGGCGGAGGTGATGTCCTGCTCGACGGGGCTGGCCTCGAAGTCAGCGACCTCGAAGGTGGTGTAGCTGAGACCGAAGCCGAACTCGTAGCGGACAGAGATGTTGTGGGCGTCGAAGTAGCGGTAGTCAATCTCGAGCTTCTCGTCGAACCAACTCTGCCAATCGTACCAGCCGGTGGTGTTGATGCCAGTGGTGGGAGGGGCGTTGTAGTCGGTGCCGTTCAGGGCAATGGTGTAGGGGAGTCTGGCGGAGGGGTTGACATCGCCGTAGAGGACGTCGACGAGGGAGTTACCGGACTCCTGGCCAGGGAAGTGGGCGGCGAGGATGGCGGTGACATTGGGGTGGTCGGCCCAGGGGAGGTCATTGATGCCGGAAGAGTGGGTGACGACAATGGTGTTGTTGCAGTCCTTGGCGACGCTCTCGACGACGTCGTTGCCGTCCCAGTCGACGCTCAAGTGCTGGCGGTCAGCGGCCTCCTCGGCCCAGGTCTTGAGGAAAACGAGGCAGACCTCGGGGGCCTTGGGAACCCAGAGGTCGGTGACATTGGAGTTGATGATGAGGGTGTTGTTGAGCCACTGCTGGACGAGGGCACCATCCTTGGAAGCGCGAGCCTTGATGGCTTCAAGGGGGGTGACAAGGTAGGTCAGACGACCGGTGCCGGAGCCACCACCAGCGACGAGAGTGCCGTACTCAAAGTCAGCCTGGTTGTAGAATCCCTGAGTGTCCTCGCCAGCATCGTTGCCAAAGACAGCGATGGACTTGGGAGCCTTGAGGGGAAGAGCCTTGTTCTCATTCTTGAGGAGGACAGCGGCGGCGGCGCCGTGCTTGCGGATCAGCTCACCGTGGTTCTCACGAACATCACGGCTGCGCTCGCCGGTGAGGTTAAACTCGCGAACCCAGGTGGATCTGGGGGAGAAGGTGTTGAGGTCGCCAGAGGAGGGGTCGACGGTGGGGTAGTCCTTGTCCTGGTTGAGCCAGTAGTAAGGAGTCATAATGCGAACGATCATGTCATCAACGCGGGCGACGTTGAGAGTACCGTTGTTGACAGCAGTAGTGACGTTGCCGCCGAAGAAAGATCCAGACTTCCAGTCCATGCCGTACCTGCCAATGCCGCCAGGCATATCCATATCGAGACCGGCCTCAATGGCAGCAACACCAGTGTGGGTGGCACCCCAGTCGGACATAACGTAACCATCAAATCCAAGCTCAGTCTTCAGAAGACCGTTCAGAGACTTGGAGTTCTGGCATCCATAGGAACCGTTGATACGCTGGTAAGAGCACATGAAGGAAGAAGCCTTGGCCTTGACAGCGTTGGCGAAAGGCCAGATGTAGAGCTCGTGGGCGGTTCTGTCGTCAACGTTGGAGGAGAGGGCCTGCTCCTCGATGTCTGTAGCGGTACCATTGGGGTCGAAAGTCGGGTTGCGCATGGTCTCCTGCTCGTTGAGGATCCAGTGCTTGGCAGTAGCCTGGACACCAGCATCCTGGTGACCGGTGATAGTTTTTTCCATGGCGACACCAGTCAGGTAAGGGTCGGGACTGAAGCCCTCCCAATTTCTGCCGGAGTAGGCACTGCGACCGAGGGGGCCAGCGACGGGGCTTTGAGTGGTCAGTAGGTGTTGGCCATAATGAGTGTACGGAGATGGACAAACCTGAGAGCAATGTGGGCGCCCTTGGCCTTGAACTCCTTGCCCATGGCAAGACCTCTCTCGTAGAGGATATCTTTATCCCAGGTGGCTGCAGCAGAGACACCGGCGGAAAAGACACTGGCGTAGTCGGCAACACGGATGGACAGGGGACCATCTTGAAGGCAGAGGCCCTGGAAACCAAGACGAGGGATAGCGACGATGTTTCCGACGCAGGGACCGGGTTGGCCAGTGACCATGTCGGCCTTCTCCTCG
Source organism: Colletotrichum tamarilloi (assembly GCF_030869305.1). NCBI lineage: Eukaryota > Fungi > Ascomycota > Sordariomycetes > Glomerellales > Glomerellaceae > Colletotrichum > Colletotrichum tamarilloi. The sequence goes on along the minus strand of NW_026849482.1, from coordinate 89,002 downwards.
ATGGTCAGTTGAGAGACGAACTCCCTTGCCTTAGCGAGGGCATCCTCCCAACCGGTACCAGTGATGTTGGCTTCATCGTTGAGTTAGTTAATCTGTTACCAAACTTAGAGAACCGAGAAACTTAGGGGAAGGATAGACTGGCTCAGAGTCCCCGTAGGGACCGAGGATAGTGGTGTTCACCGGCTGAATCCAGCTGAAGGCATCTTCAGATCGGTCACCAGAGTCATACGCCTGAGCGTTGACTGAGGGTGCCAACAGAAGACCGGATAGGAAGAGAGACAGAGCTGCGGACATTTTGAGATCCTTGAGCTGTTGACTTGCGGCTTGTGCTGAAGATCCTAAAATCCCATTGATTGGGGGTTACATGCCGTTCTTTATATGTTACCTGTTCATCGTCGGCAGCAACGTCAGTCCACCATACCCTCGTCGCCCTCGCACTCTGCTCGCCGGTGACCTGGATAGACCCCTCCTCTTCCCCGTAACCTCCGCGCGGGCAACGACAAGGTCGGGGAAAACCTGATCATGATCGCGTTCCCATTGGTACTGCACATCGTCATGGTCCGGAAGTCGGCCCCGCACCGGTTGACACCCGAAAGATGCTCACCAAGGCGCGAAGTGGTGGGATATTGGGCAGGGTAATCAGCCGTAGATTTTCCAGCGACGCACGCGATGACTACACTAGGTTTAGTCTCCAGATGGTTGCCAAAACGACGGCAAGGTCCGGAAAAGGCTCTGCTATACACGTGGGGAGGCGGAATCTTGCCGAGTCTCCAGTCTGACTAGAGGTGGCCACAAATCGTCAAATGGGTTGTGGGGTGTAATTCTCTTAACGGCGGATATGACTAGTCATAGAATCGCTGGAACAGCTGTTGAGCGGGAAGATCGAGTCATTGGGCCTCTAGAACAATCGACTCTTTCATCAGGTCTCAGCATCCTTCACCGCCCGGCTTCCAGAACTACCAGCGATAACTCCGCATCAGGCCGACTGCTGGATGCCAACATGGGGTCGCTTTACCGACGACGGGCAGAGTCTCTAGAGTACGGAGTAGAATGGAGTAATAATCACAAATAGCGCGCCTGACTGTCGGTGTTTGCGCCGTAGCATTCAAAGTTAACTTCCGGAGAACTGCCGCTGTGGGCGGGACAAGGAACACGAGCCAATATGTGGGGGATGCGGATCGGGTGACAGCTGGAAAACCTGGAGACTCCAAGCTTTTGTTTTCCTGAGCGAACCCCCGGTCCGAACACTCTCTCACCTCACTCAAAGCTTGCTCCGTACCGGCTTTTCAAAGAGCAGAAGACCGCCCCCGGCCTAATCCCAGCCACCCCCGCCCCCGCCGTTAAGGTGAGTGGACCACTGGGACACACGACTTTGTGTGGAGGTCCGACATTGCGCCGACACTAGAGGACTCTAGACGCAGGTTTTTTCTTTGAAATTTCTTCGTGATGGCGGTTGGAGTAGCTCTTTGGGGGAATCTCTTCACGAACACTCAGAAATTGAGGGGACTCTGGGGGCCAAGGCCGTGGAACTGGTCGTCCCAAATCGGAGAGAAAGAATACTCTGTCCCAGTGCCCCCGGCTTCCCCGCACATCTAATCGGCCCTGTTCTTCGCCCTCGGGTCATGATTTACGCTGAAAACCGAGCCTCGTGCTCCTTGGAACATGTCATAGAGAAGGTCGAGGAGCCTGCCGCCGGTAAAACAACGGTTATTTAGTAACGCTGAACTGTTGATCGGCCGATTAGCGCGGAGTCCGGTCTTAACGCCAAGAGTCCGTCTTGATCCATGGCAGAAAAGCCGTTCACGATGCCGATGATGGTAAAATAGTTGCGTACGCGACTTCATTCTCCCGATATTCCCAGTGTCCCGGTGTGAGAGGTCTCGTGAGCGGCGCCTACGTCATGATAATTCCACGCCCGGGCAGAATGCCGGCATTCGATGCTAGTAGACTGCTGGATAAAGCAATTTGTGGGATATCCAGGCCCCATCAAATCACCGTGCCACTCCTCCCAAGCAGACCACACCCATGGGGAAACAGTTGAGTTTTGTGGAGTTGCCCATGCAAGTATTGGAGAACTAGACCTGTACCGCCTCTCAGGGTTTGTCAGCCCTCAGCTGGAGCCTGGGTTGCCATGCGGGTACCTTGACTGATATTTGCCTGTCACGCACTCCTCCATGTTCGTGAGGCTCCTTCGGAATCCGATGCTGTTCCCATGATGGTTATTGTGGAGTTTTGGGGTTCTTCTTTTCATACTGGGGTCGGAGCGCGAAGTGCTCAAGCGTCGATCTATTCGGCCCTTTTCATCACGCATTGGAAATTGGACGCGCAGCTTTTAACCATAACCTCATGTTCCAGGGTTAAGGTCATATCATACCATAGCACAGATTCAATCATACAATGGTGATTTCCGGATACAGAGCCATCGAGGTTCCTTGGTGTTCATTTCATAGCCGAGGTCAACCTCGGCAGTAGCCCTGTTTCCGGGTTCCGACATCGCGAGCCTGAAGTGGGGAATCAAGAGTGAATGATCCGTTACTTGCGCAATTGAATCGAAAAGACATCTGTATTTTTTTCTCCTTCTTTTCGATCTGACGATGGGTGTTGACAGGACTGTCGACTGAGTCCGATCTTCAGCAACTACATATGTTTCTTGAATGACGTCTGGTTACGCCTTGTAGGCCCATAGTTGATCGTCACGACTCACTTGCTCGGCAGTCCTACATCTGGGTATTCTATGATTTGGACGTCCAACTTCTATCGCAACATGAGCAGAATTGGGGGTTTTTGGAGACGAGTTCGATCACCAGTCCGTTCAATGTTCGTGAGTCAGAAGTCTTCACCTATCAAACTGGGTGAAACGTGACTACTTATCACTAAGAGTCCAGTGAGCGACCATATGAGTGCCATGATGTTGGGATGTATCAAGTAGTAGAACATATGAGGGCAAACGCAGGGCAACGTCGTGTGATGTGACATACGAGTGCCCCGCTGAGGCTCAACTCATTGAGATGTTCCTGACTCTATTGTCGTCATGGGACATCTGCAAGATGCCAGGAATCCAATTCCGTGGACCCTGCTTGCAGACTACCACTGGCGTCGATCGTTTGCGGCTCTCCTTGATCCAGCTGCCAGAATTCCATTCTATCCCCGCTTGGGTAAGTGTGTGGTCGTGTGAGCAGCGGAGTGGCTGAGGAGGAATCGCTCCAATCATGTGAACAGTTCTACTCAAGTCACTGAGCGTAAGCCCTTTGATGTCTGTAGGGCCCAGGTCTGATTTCCTCGCCCACAACAATGTGTGAGATCAACGAGCATCAAGCGTTCAAGGCCACGGCACTTTGAATGCTACGATATTGTACTCGGAAGCCTGCCAGGCTTCTGCGACAAGACGTCAAGACGCTTGAGTGATTGAAGATACATAAGCGTGGAAAGATTCCTATTGTTTAGCTCTCATAACAAGCACTTGGTGACCAGCACAACTATCCATAACTGGGTTCAATCTAGGTGTCATCACAAAGCGGAGATGAAGCGAAAGGTTGCCAGCCTGTACTTCGGCCATGCTTGAATAGCACGGGCAAAGCCGATGTTGACTCATGTTTACGATTGATAAAAGTAGGTAACTACCCCGTCACGTGCGCAGTGACTAACGAGGTCCCGCCGCTTGAATATGCGTCTGCCTCTACCTCCGTACCAAGGCTTAGTCGACCTATTCCAAAGAAGGTGGACCTTCAGTTATAGTACTTCCAGTGACAGCGGGTTGTGCATGAGGCTCGATATGATATCAGTCTGCTAATCTCAGTGAACTTAGCTGGTTTACGCTCAACTGTAAGTGAAGAGTAAGTTTCCCAAATATGACGTGAGGTTCCTCATTCACAACATCCCTTAAGCCTTTGCAGATGCTCAGACCCACCCGCGCAAGTTCAAATATTGACTCTGTTCAATCAACCTAATTTGTAACTCAGAGTGCTTGAATCATCACCAGCGGTTTACATACCTTATATGAAAAATACATCATTTCGAAATGTTGACTTGGCCCTATGGCCCCAGATACTTTTGTCGGTGGATAATTCTTGATCAACGTACCGATGTCCCATTTTAGTCTGGATTTCTAGTGTGGCATGGATGCTTTTGTATTTTGAGGTACATCCTACTAATAGGTCATGTAGGTATGTACTATTGCAGCCGACATCGAATTGTTTTACTCAAGAATTTAATTGAGCACATGGACAGTATATCATTCTCAACTTCTTGAGTCAATACGATGAACATAGGTCAAGGGCTGTCTGCAGAATACCATTTGGTTCTAAGCGCCATAATCAGCGATGATCTCGGCCCCGTTCATTCAATTCTGCTCTTTTCGAGGAACATCATCCGACTGCCAGCTGGGTTTCTAGTCCACTCTTGCATGTAAACATCGTATAGATTTCTTCCATGTCAGTTAGTGTTCACGTCAACTCAAGTCGTATCACAGCGTCACGATAGCTTTTGAAAGAAATATGGTATCTCTGTATTATTAATCTAGAAAATTACTCTACCCAAAGCTAAGACCTTTACGCGCGCTGGGACGAAGTTATAATTTGCATAGGAAACTCTTGCGAGTGTTGAATGGGTGCTGAGTTCTCAAGATGATGACGCCTTGGCTTCCTGAATGATCACATCGCTAGCCTTCTCCGACACCACATATAACGGCAGCGCAATGTAGAATCCAGGGATCTTGGGGAAGACACTAGCATCAACAACTCTTAGGCCCTCGGTACCGCGGACCTTGAAGTTAGTGTCAAGTACAGCCATCGGGTCATCATCAGCACCGATAGGACAAGTACACGAAGCGTGGTGTCCCCATGCCTCGTCCCTGAGGAATTGTTTGGCGTCCACTTCCGTGGAGGTATTGGTACCGGGCCAAACCTCGGGGAAGCTGCCGTCGAGCGGGATGAGGCTATCGAAGGCCTTTCGGGCGAACTCGAAGCCCTCATAGGTAGCCTGAAGATCCTTGTCGCCCTCCCCGTTGCTGTTGACGCCCGTGTCGTAGTAATTGAAGTTGATGAGGGGCATGTCCCTGGGATCAGTCGACTTCAAGGTCACTGTACCAGCATTGTTTCTGCTGTGAGCCTTGAGAATGATCCATGCCCAGTGCTGTGCGTCGGCGAGCGAGTCAGAGGCGTAGCCGGGGAAGTACCCCTTGAATTTGGCCGGCGCGCCGGAGATGAGCAAGTCGGGCTCGTTCTCGGCAACGGAAGACTTGAGGATGACGGCGATCGCGATGCCATTAGTGGCGTACACGCCCTTAGTGATGGGTTCGAGGCCGTTCTGGTAGTCCTCGAGGCAAGGGTCGGGAGACGTCTCCAAGAAAGTGCACTTGCTTGTGATGACAAAGTCACTGTTGGTCTTGCCGATCACGGTTGCCTCGTAGCGATCCTGCATGTTGGTTCCGACACCCGGTAGATCGACGACAACAGGAATCTTGAAAGAGTCGAGCTCTGCCTTCGGACCGATACCACTGAGCTTCAGAAGCTGAGGTGTGTTGAAAGAACCAGCAGAGATGATGACCTCACGATTGGCATCAACGCTACCAGAGCCCGTCGATGAAGCAGATCCTGAGCGGGGATCGGCGCGGTAAAGGCTGGAGCCCTCCAAGAAGTCGACACCAACCGCGCGAGGCTTGTCACCACTCTCATCAAATCGAATCTTGGTGACCTAAAGGAGGTTAGTAAACGACACGATTTATCAACTTCTATGAAACTCTGGTTCAAGAAATCTTACAAGAGTATCGAGCTTGATATCAAGATGATACTTGCGCGATCCATCAGCATTGACAGCGTTGGCAGTATCCAAAATGAGATCTCTAGGACCACCACGGATGGAATTAGTCATAGAAAGCGGAACCTGGTACAGTCCAGTCTTGCTAGTCTGGCCAGGCGCGTTGAGATCTCGAAGGAGGACCTGGCCAAGACCAGTGACAGTGCTGAGCACCAATCCAAGAAGGCTCTTCCCCATGGCAGTAGCAGCGGAAATAATCAACGACAGCAGCTTCTGGTCCTCAACCACAAGTGACAGAGAAGTAAGCGAGGTACCAAGCCATCCACTGTACCCATGCCCAATGATGCTTGATGGAAGGTACATGTTCTTCTCGATCTTTTGGAAGTACGAGCGCATGTTGTCTGGCTTCCAGGTATCATCGCCGGTGAGTGTGGCAATGTTCGTCCAATCACTGTCATGAGCGTTGATGGTGATGAGAGCGTTATGGCGAGAACAACCTCCCAAAGTTCCGGCGCGAGGATACCAAACACCAAGAGGGGTTGCTCCAGCTGGAGGATCAAGCCCGACGTAGAAACTGCCGTCGGGCATCTCGTACGTCATCTTGGAATCTCTCTTCTGTTGCTCGAGGTCGGGATAGTGGTTGACCTACATGGTATTAGTCAAGGCACTTTCTGTCACGCTCTTTGCGTACTTAGAACACTTACGAAGTAGTTCCATCTTGTGTCCTCGAACTCAGTTGACATAAGGTGAAGAGCCGGGACCTTCTCCGTCCATGAGTCCCCTGAGTCTCCTCCAGCATCAATCAGCAACACCTTGTATCCGGCGATGGCAAGATTGGCAGCAACAGGGCCTCCTCCAGGACCCGAGCCAACAACGACATAATCGTAGTTGTCAAGAGTGGTGTTGGCGGCGCGTCGACCAATGAAGGGCTCATGGCGAGGCTGTTGCCTTGCAGTCTTCCATGGGACAGCGCTAATGAAAATGTCAATATTTTAGGTCTCCAAGAAGAATTCTGCTCGGAACGACTTACATGGAAGAGGCTGAGTCGGCCAAAACAGTAACGAGTGTGAAAAGGAGTGAAACGCGCATCTTGAGCGCTTGGCAACACGGGCTGCTCAAAAGAGAAAAAAGAGTGACAATGGGTCAGATGGATACAAAGGTCTCAGAACATCGAGTCAGATCGAAGACGAGCCGCATTTGAAAGCTTGATATTCTTGGTCAACGGCACTGATGAGACAGCCTGAATGGAAAGAAAGGAGAGGTCAGCCATTACCTAAGCGGTATTGATAGGCGGTCTGGTAACAAAGCCCTGTCTTCTGGAAGTGAGGCCCATCGGAGAACTGTCAGTTTAGGGAATGGGAATTGTCCGAGGTGACAGGCCTCAGGAGATGCCGTGTTCCTGCTCCGCTTCAAGATGCCGACCCTTCATGTTGATCGTCCTCAATGACGACTTCTTTTTGAGTGGACTATTCCATGGCCACGATGAAAACTATACTTCTCCTCTTCATAAGCCAGGATTCCAACCTTCGAAGTCCTCATGGATTAGGAAAATCCATGCTTACCATGCCCTGCTCCTCCGTCAAGTTTGATCTCAAGGGCAGAAGGTAAGTGGGTTAATTGTCATTGCCGATGCCACCCTCCAACTCAGGGATTGCGGAAAAGTCCAGAGAACTGATTCGGAGCTGGAAGAATACAAGGTTCAGCAGGCTTCCGCATTCGGCGTTGGTCACTTGAGGAAAGCCATGAGTCCACGATGGATAAGGAATCAATGCCACGAGAAACCTTAGATCACGCAGCAGAAAGTTTGTCCAGGCCTCTTGCGATGAAGAGTGGCCATTGGCATAAAAGCTGCCAAGGAGCTGAATTTGACGATGCAACGCAGCCATAATGCTAAGCTTGTCGTTAGACGTTGGCGTTCTTCGTGAAGCTTCAGCATTAACAAGGGTCGCGGGCGCGAGGGAGCCGATATGCGCTATGACAATGGCTTTGCAGGGAGGTTGACTCAGACATTGCTGCGGGCAGTCTTTCTACGGACCGCTTCCTAGCCCCCGGCTGGGCTAAAACTGCAAGGCAGACGATCGCAATGACAGATACAACGGGGGGCCTAGACCCCCATTAAGTCCCAAGATGGAAATGGCATAGCCCCCACCGCATGCCACTGAAACCTTCGAGAAAGATTGATTTCGCAGGGGATGAAGATGAGAATGGCACTCTGCCGGAGGGGTTTGCTCTGCAGAGAAAGTTTTGACGAGATAGGAACGAGAGACGTGAAGCTCCTTCAAGGACAAAAGGAGGCAGAGATCGGCATTGCGTTGAGGAGACCCTTGGCAACGACCCTTGTTCCAACAACTTTGCTCCACTGTTCGAGCTTTCGTGTTTTCTGCTCAATGCTCATACTGGCTAGCGCAATAGTCAACGGCCGTTAAGAGGATTCTCATCCCGTCAAGTGGCGTTCGGATTTTTAGCGTATCCGTAAGCTAGGTCTGGGGTAGGGCTAACCAAGAGAAACATTTCCAAGGAAACATGACTTGATTTGGATGGCGTGGAACATGGGTCTCGGACTTTGACCTGGCGGGTAATGCGGACTGCAGCAAAGTCTCAAGGCAGGGTTAACTTCCATAATGACAGTATGAATTATGTTTATGTTCTATGTTCGTATGTGGTATCTCAGTGCAGCTTTATGCTGTCAAAATTAAAAAAGATGGTAGCAGGATCGATCCTCTTCTGTGTGTCTAAATGTTGCCGAAAAAAGGAAGCGGGTAAATGAGTGAGAGGAATAAACAGCAGATGAACGCCGGCCAGTAAAATTCCTCATGATGCCTTGCTCACACAGATTCATGTGGAGTAATGGGCTTCTTTTCTGATGACGGGCGCGAACTGGGGTCTGTGAACGGCCCTGCCGTGAGTTCATGCTCAACGTAGGAGACATCATCCCGATGTCTTGACCGGACTGTGAACTCCTTGAGCACTCGAATAGCCGGTTTTGACGAGCCCTTGGATGAAACCTTCTGGGAGTTGGAAAGGTCCTTCTGTTGGCTAGAGAGATTTGCGTAGTTTGATTTGCCCCTTTGAGTGGTGCCGAACACCTTGGGAAAGACCAGACTGAATAGAGAGCGAATGGCAGGCATGCTGGCGCAGATGACGCCTACCGGAACCTCAATAGTGCTCCAGTATCCGACCTCGACGTAGTCCTCTAGCATCACATTAGCTTAATGCTTTCCCACTGGTATGTTGGGTAGAAACTTACGCGTCGCATTGCTCGTAGTTGCATAGCTGGCCAGCGAATGCAACCGTACCACACTCACAATAGTGACACTAAGTAGAATTTGTTAGTAAACAGTTCTGCGGGATGGATAATTTGCCAAGCATACAAGAACCCAACGCTGAACATCAGAATGACCATGAGCTTCTTCTTTGTAGAAAGCGAAAGATTGTACAGTTCTTTCAACGGAAGAATCAACGTGGCCAAGTCCAGAAGAATATTGATGATTGCCGCAGCCCAACCCTGGATGTTGATATTGTTGCATTTTGCCGGGTGTTCCTTGTCCCATGCTCTCCAGGCCCCATCGATCGGACGGCACTGGAAGATCGAGATGAGTTCGAAGGTGATGAAGTATGCAACGTTGAGCCCGATAAGAACCCAGCAGCCAATTCTTATTTCCCTTTTGGGAAAGATTTTGAGGTAAAAGAGAAGAATTGAGATTTTGGTGACTGGCAAAGCGCCGAGGTATAGAAGCTCGTCCCAGTAAAAAAGCTAATACTAAAGTCAGTTAAGGCACTGAACATCTGCAGAAAAAGACTTACATAGAGAAACTGTGTCACGTCGTCAGGGTGCACGTTCCAAATGTCCTTGCCCAGAGCAACTTGAGAGACTTGGCGACGAGTCAGCAACATAAAATATTGGCTAGACATGGAAAGACTTACTTGGGACCGATAGAGCGTTGAGTGGTATCATCATGCCCTACCATTCTGTTAGTAACTCGATAATTTGCGTAGGGCAGAAGAGAGTTGACTCACCACCGCAATACACATAACCCAGTCGTCTGGCCCCCAAGACTGGCCACCCAGGCAAAGTCGAGCCATGACTCTCAACACGAACGCCAAAAGGCCAAGAACCAGAAAAACCACTCCGGTGACCCATACTAATGCAGTTCTGTCTCGTGAAGGTGCACCGCAAGTGTGCTTAGAGTAACTTTGAACCACTGGAAAGTTCGTAAGTTCATCAACTTTCAGTCATCACTGGCAAGTAGTAACATACGTAGTGCCTCCCGGACAGTGCAATTGGAGTGCACGCAGAGTGAAATCTTCTCATTCAGCTCAACATTGGTGCATATGCAAGTTGCGTTAGTGAGCGAGCATAGCTGCGTTGCCAAAGTGACTGATTGAATGCATTGCAACTATTCCAATGTCAGTTCCTGGAGTCGTCCAGCAGTCAGCCGGATGCATGACTTACGCCGCACAACGGAGGAGTCTCCGTGGACGCGGGGGTATCAACTGTTTTGGACAAACCCCACACGCCTTGACACCACGCCAAAAGTAACAAAATAAAGGCAAAGAATTTCATGATTTCTAGTCCCAGCTTTGAAGGGCTGGAAACGGAATTCGAAGAAGACGAAGGAAGGAAGAAGGAGAAGAGACGGAGAAGGAGGAACGAATGAATGACTGAATCCCGTCGGTATGAAGACTTATTCAATGCTCTTTCATCTTTTGATCCAAGAGGCCCCAAATCTGTGCCACATCTGCCGGCATCCCGGCGTACGTTATTGTTTCCATTTCATCGAAGACAAAACCAGGTTCTAGGAAGTTAGCTGGCAGCAGGGTTTCTTTCGATTTGTGGGCGGGTGCCCATCGACAGACACGGGACGCGTTGAATCATTGATTCAACTGCGTCAGACGGGCCCTGATCTTTCTGACTTCCCATGGCGAGAGAGTCCCTGTTGGTCTTTGCCACTTCTTGGCGAAAATCACCAAGCCCTACTAGCTCGATTGGTATATCTACCCTTGTGCATAATCAACGCCCCCTAATCATCTATGTAACCCTCTCTGAAAGTCATTTTAGACATCAAACTTCGAAAGCGGCAAGGCGAGCATGTTGCATTCCTTCTTCTCCTGAAAGACCGTTGCCAAACACGTCAACTATGGAGCGGCCAGCCTTCCGGGATCCCATGTCTAGCGGGGTGCATCGTGAATTATGACAGACAGGGATCTGTTTCAGACCCTGCGACTGGACCACGTGCTGGTCATCTTAGACTCTGCCATTACGACTTCAAGCCCACAGACTGTGAATTGAGCTGGTGAGGCAGCACGAGAGCAAACGGCGAGGGCGGTGGGATACAGTAATCGCGAAGGAATCGCGAAGACCCTGCGTAGTGGATGTTTCTATCACAAATTTTTCTTGTATTCCATGCCCGGTTTTTGTTGGAGATCTTCGTTGTAAAGTGCTCGAATAGGGTTCAGGAATACAAGGGGGACGAGAATTTGCCCAATTGCGTCTGACACTGCCACAAGTGCTGGGGCTCGTAGGAATCTGCCCCTGATGTCTTGCGGATGGGCAGCACATCGCGTCTGTTGAGCCATGGAACCGGAACCACTGCACCGTGCAGGGGCACCGACCAGCGGTGTGCGGTTTAGTCGGGAAGCGTGAGGCCCGAATCGGCACTCTTGTGGACGTCGGCACCTCAATGCAACTCTGTAAGCCTGGGCTCTTCTCCAGTCTAAATTCCTACCAGTCGATCAGTGGGCAGTCAAATTGTGCAACTTCACAAGTGCTGATGCTCACGCTAGAAGACGTTGACGGAAGTTTGCTGCGTTCCCGGAGAGTCCGTCAAACTTTTGGAGACCTCAAAGTTCAGAAATGGGGCTATCGGGGAATTCAAATGCAGATCCTTCGAGTTATCAATTCTGGGCTGCCTCGATATGACAATTGCTCAATTTCAAAGGGTTACATGCTGGCCAGGGGTTATTCGAGCTAAACTGGTAAAGTTTACTTGACAACAACCAACCAGGCAACCCCAACTTACATCCTGGGAAATGGGAGTCGCCCTTTCCAACAGATTGATACCAGATCCCCAATGAGTAGAATTGAGATTGAGCAGCTACGAAGCCTGAGTAGATCTTTTTCCTATCATGATGAGGAAGGCGAAGTGCCGGTGGGATTTGGGGGCCACTGCCATGAAGCCTACGATACCTGACCACCCATGTGTTTCTCCTGGCCGGCTGTCTTCCGATGCCCACGATTAGGCCAACCCGAGTTGATCCCAATGTTTGGTTTCCGCACGTCGCGGAACCAGCGGCCCGTCAAACTTCCATAGTAAAAGGGACTGGCCAAGAATAATGTTCCGATTTCCAATCCTCCACCTCTAGATCATTGACACAAGCCCACCGGCAACCGTCAGTCATCCATCGTCACTCTTTCAACCCCACGTCATATCATTCGATTCTCACACTCTTTTTGACTTGGCCGCTTCAAAATGAAGCTGCATTACGCTCTCTCTATTCTGCCCTGTTTCGGCAGCGGCATCCTTGGGTTCCCCGCATACGCAGCTGATGCTCTCAGAGAGGAGCTCTCATCCAAGCTCTCCGGACACATCGCCAGCGCCTTTCACGAGGTACATGAGAAGAGGCTTCTATTCGACCCATTGACAACACCTATCGATGTAACCGGCGACCACAAGTTCATCGCACCCGACTTCAAGAACGGCGCCCAGCGTGGTCCCTGCCCGGGGCTCAACGCTCTGGCGAACCATGGCTACATCAGCCGCAAGGGTGTGACGAGCTTAGTCGAGGTCACGGCCGCTATCAACACTGTGTTTGGCATGGGATTGGAGCTTTCAACAATTTTAGGAGTGATGGGAACTGTTTTTGTCGGAAACCCTCTGTCTCTTAACCCAGGTTTCTCCATTGGAGATGCTGCCAGCGGATCCAACAACATCTTGGGCAATCTGATCGGTCTCCTTGGTACGCCTCGTGGACTGAATGGCTCCCATAACATCATCGAGGGTGATTCATCCAACACCAGAGCCGACTTGTACATGACGGGAGACGCTTCCACCATGGTCATGGAGCAGTTCCAGTCCTTCTACGACATGTCGTCAGGCGAGGGCGATTACAACTTTGAGTTATTCGCTGACAGGGCCTCTATTCGCTTCAACGAGACTATTGCAACCAACCCGAACTTTTACTATGGTCCTTTTACCGGCATGATTGCTCGAAACGCGGGCTTTTTGTTTGCTTGCCGCTTGTTTGCGAACCACTCCGCGGAGAATCCAACTGGTCTCTTAAGTAAGTTGTCAGCCTTTGTTAGAGAATGGACTAATGTACTGATTCCCTTAGACAAGGCAACTTTGAAGAGCTTCTTCGCCATAGAGGGCGAAGAGGGCAATCTCACGTACAACAGAGGCTGGGAACGTATTCCAGAGAACTGGTACCGTACGCCGGTGGACTACGGCTTGGTCCAGCTGAACTTGGATCTTCTCGCCTGGATTGCCAAGTACCCTGAGTTGGGAAGGTACGTGCACTCTAAGTACCCAAGTCAAAAGATTATCAAGCAACATGTTAACGAGTCTGCCACTACAGTATCGGCGGAAACATGGGAAAGGTCAACAGCTTTGCGGGAGTCAATCTCGCCGACCTTACCGGTGGTGTCCTGAACCTCACCAAGCTGTTGGAAGGCAACAATCTGCTGTGCTTTGTCTTTGAGATTCTCAAGACCGCCTCACCAAACTCGCTGTCTACAATCTTTACCATCATTGAGGCGCCTCTCAAGCTTGTCACCGACACTGTTGGCGCTGCCATCCTCAATTTGGCCTGCCCGGCCTTCAAGGATATGACTGTAGGCGGAAAGAGTCTTGATGAAGGCCTCAAGGAACAATACCCCGGCGCGAAGATGGCTGACAACATCCTTTGACATAGTCATCCATGTCTGTGAGTGCCATGATACACAGTAATGTAGAACCGCCTCTGTATAAGCGACAAGACTTTTACCAGCCGATATATATCCTACTTAATTCATAATCATGCTGTTGGAGCAGTAGCCATGCTCCCTATTTACTCTTCGCATTCTAGGAAAGACTTAACCCTTGGGAGTGCTTGACTAAAGAGTGATTAAACGGACACCAATAACACAACATCATGATGTACTTGATTATCGAAGCGAGAGTAGTGTATTGGCGTAGGAACCTCGCCCCCATAGTTTTAGTGATCATTGATTGCGATGTGAAGTACATGTCGAGTAAGCATGCTTACGGTAATCATCCTAATTGTTGACATAGCCATGGCCCCGACCGCTCACGAGCTTGAGAAACCGCGGATAGCCACAAGTGGAAGCAAACGCGAACGCGATGTAGAATTCGTGCGAGCACATGTTTGCAATCAGATTCATAGACTCAGCTTCAACTCATCATCATTTCATCATTCATCTTCTAATCTACATAGTCCATTCCGAACCTTTTGATACTTTTACAACTTAGCGTGCTTCTCGTTAACCAGAACGTATCTGTAACGAGCATGGCCTTGCTCCATGTCGACAATGGCCTTGTTGGCGTCCTTAAGCGGGCGCTTCTGGACCCAAGGCTTGACCTTCTTCTCGACAGCGAGCTCAAGCATCTCCCTGATGTCGGAGGGAGAGCCAATACCGCTGCCACCAACCTTGATACCGCTGGCGAGCAGAGTGAAGGCGTTGATGGGAGGCAGGTTACCACCGTCGGGGGCACCGACCTGGATGAATGTGCCGTAGACCTTCAACAGTCTCAGGTACTGTTGCAGGGGCATCTTCTCGCTGGACACAGTAGAGATGATGAGATCGATGCTGCGGGCGTTGGTCTTGGACCAGTCCTTGTCGTCGTCGGTCGCAATGTACTCGTCAGCTCCAAGCTTCAGGACCTCGTCCTTCTTGGTGGCCTTTCTGGAGATACCAATGACCTTGTCAGCGCCGAGGGCCTTGGCGAAGAGCACAGCAAAGTGGCCAAGACCACCAACACCAACGACACCAACAGTCTTTCCAGGTCCGCAACCGTTCTCCTTCAACGGGGAGAAGACTGTGATGCCACCGCAAAGCATGGGCGCGGCATCCTCAGAAGGAATACCATCCGGGATCTTGATGACGAAGTGTCCATTGGTTCTGTTGTAGTCGGCATAGCCACCCATTGCCTTGCCCTCACCATCGGGGTAGACGGAGCCGTAGGTGCTGATGTTGGCACGCCCGCAGTAGTTTTCGCGTCCGATGGAGCACTCGGGGCAGTCGGACTTCATGCAGGAGCGAGCCTGGGCACCGACACCTACGCGGTCACCAACGGAGACGTGCTTCACGTTCTTGCCGACGCGGACGGCCTTGCCGACGATCTCGTGTCCGACGCAGCAAGCTGAGAAAAGGAGCACAGGTTAACAAAGAACAATTGACCAATTGCTGCTTGAAAGCCCCGCGTTTTGAGTCGAGGCGGGGTAAAGAGGGAAAACTCACGATAAGGGGTCTCAGCCCAACCCGAGCGGAGCATGTGAAGGTCAGAACCGCAGATACCGCAGTGGGAGATCTCGATGTCGACGTCGTCTTCAGTCCACTTCTTGGGCTCGAACGCGCCCCATTCCATCTTTCCGTTGACGCTGTCGGGGCTGTGGCCGAGCCATCCTTCAAACTTGATGTCGGACATGATTGTGTGTGTTGTGTTTGTGATAAGCTGACTCGCGTTGTTGATATGGTACTGTCGGAGTCGATTTTCGTCTTCAAAACTTGTAGAGCACGAATTGATCAGGCAGTAACTATCAGCGACTTGGTGAGGGGGGCAGAGTTTATGTATGAACTTTTAGAATACAAAGCACCGAGGCCACGGTCCATGACGGCATCCACAGATGCCGCGAGCTAGGGCCCATTCCCCTTCGTTCATCATGTCATCAAGAACTCTCTTGACCGGAGCTAGCTGGAGTTAAGACGGCACTATACCGAGTTTAAACAGTTCAATGAGCTTGCCGGCATATCTACGGAGCCTTCCGACGCCCAGGGGCAGCCGTCAATGCCGCGGATGGGTTCGTTTTCTTTTTGGGTGGTTCTACTCAGCTTTTGGTCTGGCCTTTCTGGCGGTGTCAAGCTTCCAAACTCGCAGGTGCTTGGGCCGGAAAGGACTAGCTTCGCCCGCCACTTCAGATGATGACGCAGAGAGGAGGGGTGGAAATCTTCAGTGGGTTTTGTTCTTGGCAACTGAGACATGTAATTGGATTAACTTGTTCTAACCCCAATGCCCCTCCACGGTCAAAAGTCCGGATTTCCTTTGGCCGCGGGGGCTCGCGCGAGTCAGATAAGCTACGTGAATTAGCTGACGTTTCCAGCATGAAGCCCCACGGTGTCCGTGGATGAGGTTCAATTGTTCGATTCCATGCTGTTGTGCGGCGTAGCACAGCCTGTCAGTGACCTGGGGCAATGCAGGCCAAGCTCAAAATCCGTATGTACTCCGTACTTCGTACGCTTCCTCCCGAGCCAGACACCAGCATGCATAAAGCTTTTCCATTCTTTTCTGCTGCAGCCTGCTGACGGAGGCGCTGACAGACGTTCTTCTTGGCTTGCTGGCTTTAGCTAGTTCCCTTGTCATCCCATGGAAACATGTGCGTTAGTATGCTTGATATGCACTAAGGTGCTTATTGCCGATCGTCCGGGACGACGGCGTCGCGTATCATTCGATCGCATCGCAGATTTGCAGAATAGCCTTTGATTCCCCCTCAACTAGCCTGTGCCATTTGTGTTGCGCCGCTTCCGCGGCATCATTACAAATTCCTAGGTACATCCATCGGTGATAGGCGATGAGGAGGGTTACTATCGGCGTTTACCTTGCATGGATGATTGATTTAGCGGTGAAGCTTGTGCCAGTCGCTCGTTTCTAATGTGCCTACCCGTAGCCTCTACCAAGTTATTCTTATGCTCCCGGACTTAAGAGCACTAAACTCTACGACGACGAGCCGAGGTGCAGCATAATACCAGGAAACTCAGTTAGTAGCCATATTAGTGTTTCTGTGCTTACGTCTGGTTCCCATGCTGGAGCGATGTAGCGACAATCACACGCTTAGTCTAGGAGCTCGGGAGCGAGATTGAGTGGGTTTTCCCCGTGGATGAAAACACAGTTCTCTATGATCATCAACCGTGACGTCGATGGTCACACAAAACATCAAGTATTGCCGAAAGAGCATACGTTAGCCAGGATCAAACAGTTGAATTCATTCTTCATGAATCAAAGTACTAAGTAAGTATGAACATGAAGGTCAAGTATTTACATCTGGTTCAATCAAATGGGCATGGAATCCAGCCTGAACCCACCCCCACCTCTACCCCGCCATCCCCGAAAGTGCCGTACCCTCTCCATCCCTTGCTTGTTGCTCACCATAGAGAGCGGGCGATTAAAGAAGAATCCCGTAATCTCTCAGAGACATTGAGAGTAGTAGTCATTCGCCTTGGTACAGACGTAAGGAGACTGGCAAGTAGTAGGCCCGGTCCAGCCAATACCACCGCACTGGCCCCAGCGGACCTGTCCAGCGCCAGAGGCAGCGGTACTCGTAGTCGCAGCAGCAGACGTAGTAGTCGTAATCAGGGTCGTCGCGCGCGAAGTCGTAGTCGGAACGGCACCAGTAGCAGCAGCAGCAAGTACAGAGGAAACAGACGTGTACGCAGGCTTCTTGTTGAAGCTGGCGTCCCACAGAAGGGCATCACCGGCACCGCTGAATGTCTCAGGGATCCAGCTGTACTTGTCGGTGAAGCCCCAGATGGTGACGCCGACGCACCCGGCAACGTCCAAGCAGGAACCGACGACGTTGGCGTAGTCGTTGCCCTGTGTGACGAGGGCGGCGCTGGAGGCGGGCAGGCTGGAGTGGCGGATGTCGAGCTCCGTGTACGCGACTTCGAGGCCGAGGGCGGTGAAGCGGCGGAGGGCGGTCGCGAGGGCGCTGCGGCCCGGGGTGGAGCCCACGATCAAGTGGCCCTGGAAGCCAACACCGTCGATGGGTGCGCCGGCGTTCTGGACGATGGTGACGGCTTCGTAGACGCGGTTGGTCTTTGCGCCGTTGTACTCGAGGTTGTAGTCGTTGTAGTAGCTGGGTCCTTCCATTAGTGATTGGGTGGTAAGAGGCAGGGGACTCTCTGGCTTACAGCTTGGCATTGGGATCAGCAGCCCTGGCAGCTCTAAAGGAGATGGGAAGGTAGTCGGTGCCGAGGACAGTGTAGAAGACGCTGGTGCGCCAGCTTCCGTCGTCTGCTGCTGCTTCATTGACGACATCCCAGGCGTAGCACTGGCCGAGATAGTGCTTTAGAACGTTGGAAATATGCGTGTTGATGACGGCAGTCAGGGTTGCTGCTGTCCATGATCCGCTCGAGACCCAGTTGGGGAGTTGAGAGTGCCTGGTTCCTGGTCAGAGTTGTGCACCACCAATGCTCATACTAAAGGGATGTTTACCATGTCAAGGTGTGGCATCTCAGGATCTGGCCGTTCGCCTTTGCAATATTCGGAATCTAGGCGAGATCATCGAGTCAGCCCGCGCTCAGTCTAATGGATCTAGCCGAGCCTCCATGCCCTGGAGCATCACGTACAATGTCTCCCGAGGTGTAAGAGAAGGTGTTCTGAGTAGGCTCGGTATACGCCCATTTTTGTCCGTTCTCAGGTACCAGGGAACCAAACTCGGCAGTGTTGTTCACAATTGCCATGTAGGCGGCATCCGTAGTTGTGCGGCGCTCATCGACGGCCGTGCCGAAGTACTTCAGACCGGCGCGGACGGCAAGGGTGTTGAGCTGAGCCGAAACGAGGCCGGAGCCCAACAGAACCGCGAGAACAGCCTTGGCGTACATGATGTTCGACTTTCTGATTCTGATTGATGGTCGATGAGCTGAGCGATGCGTCCACGTCTGACAACTAGAGCATCATCTCTTATCGACACCTTCCCTGGGGTGGGCACCGTAGACTTATACATGATCCTGAACAAACTCCATCGCGAGGGAGGTCTGACCTGGGGTCACATTGCATGCTGCTTTCACCCTTTGTCTCTTGGCTCTCACTAGGTTGGCTGGCCATCGAACATGACTTTGGAATATTCCTGGATTCTCGACTTTCCCACGTGGGGTGTGGCATCGCCGGCCCGAAGGATGTGCTTCCCGCTGCTAAGCACCCACGCAAATATTGGGGAAATTATCGTGGTGGTTCAGCGTCAAGCAGGAAGGACCCTCAGATCTCCTGCAGAGGTATTCATCCTTTTTACCCGGAGTGAACCTCTCCCAGCTCGATCGCGTCATGTGCAAACTCGCTGAGAACTATCATATGTCTCATTGCACCAGATAGGTATACTGGCCGCGCAAGTCAGACGGAGCAACAGCAGCAGTGCCGTGGCCATGTCTGGCAAACTGACTTGGCGCTCGGAGGGTGCTCCGAGAATTCCTGTGCCTGGGCTAGCGCGAGGGGGAGAAAGTGGGCATCTCGCCTGCGCCGTAGGCCCATTTCCAAGATTTCTTTTTTGGCGCGTGTGAGCGCGGGGTTGTTGTGCAGACGGAGGGAACCAGAAGAAAAGGTTGACAGAGAAGAGGAAAGTTGTCCGTAATGTGCAAGTGGCAGGCGTCGACAAGCTCATTTCAAGTTCCCGGGCCCAGAAACTGGGATCTGAGAAAATTCCACCAGTAGCCACCCACGCTGCCATAATGAGGTCCGAGATCGAGGGTCCTTAATGAACGCGTCGATATTTAGAGAACCGTGGCTACGGGAGAGTCAAGGGTTGACCCAATGCCGGATTCCCATATTAGCCTGAATATCTTTTTCTTCGCCTTCCCGCTGGAGTTACATCGCAGCAGGCGTCTAGTGCTTGGCAGGACAGCCAATTTGAAAGGCGGATATGCGCGTGTGAAGTCGTGAACGGAGATTCACGGCCAACGCCGGCCACTACTGCGTGAATGTAGAAATCGGGGGATGCGATGAGGAGCGAACAACCTAAGTACGCAACGATAGGAAGCCCTGTCACGGCTATCTAGGCAAATTTGTGCGCATCATGTCCATCATGAACAGGCCTCATGCTAATTAGAAGACATATAGATTCTCGCGACGGAAGTCGAAGTAACCGCGATTTTTCTCCAACCCTTTCAGGTGGTCTGTCTCCAACATTTTCCCCACATCACACAAAACTTCAATACAAATTTGCGCACCACAATTGTCTATCGCCAAATGGTTCTCGTGGAACTCTCATGGACACTAGCTATTTCAGCAAAACAGTAAATAGTGCCCGTGACAAAAGGTTCGTGATCAGTGGGAGGCTTGAACTCCCGGCCTTGGCATTACACAACATTTCAGGTGAAATATTAGTACCACGCTCTAACCAACTGAGCTAACCGACCCGTTTCCGAGTTGACCGTGGAGGGCTGAAATGCAACTATGAGTGGGGGCTGCCCTTGGCTCCACAAGGACAACCAACCAGCTTGTTAATCCCAGAAATACAGCAAGGAGCCACAGTCGAAACAAAGCTGCAGCAATATGTCTCGCTGAAATGCGCTTCTTTGACGAGTTGCTCATGTCTTTCCCATTTTTTTTCATGAATATGTGGTTCTATAGTTAGCAAAGATCCTACTCTACCAGAGTAGTCTAGAAGTTAAGGGTTGAACAGACAGCAAAGAACCCGCTTCTGTTTGGGCTTATCTCGAATCCTCTCACAACTTCAAGTCAGAATCAACAACTCTTTGAAATTTCGCGGTAGAACAGCAAAGAAAGATGTTTGATTCTCATATAGATAAACTCGAGCGACCTCGTATGTCTACAATAAACTTAGTCACAACAGCTTTAGTAAACTCCAGTTCACACTTGTCTTTCAAAAACATTGAACAGCAACCTACGCTACAGCCAGCTCAGTCGTTGATTAGCTCACGATGCCGTTTGACTCTGAGCGCAGTCGATCAGAAGTACCATCCTCCTCAACCAACCGCACGCTTCCGGGTAGTCGGCGTTTACGTCGTCGGCCTGGTAACTTTTCCTTGAGGGTTTCCATCCAAGGCATTGCCCTCGATGCAGCGAGCTCTGCAGGAGACAGTGGCATCAACGACTCCGAGTCGATCGCAACCACCGGCACCGTCATCAGACTTCCTGACCTAGAGTGCTATCTGGGTCAAGGTTCAATGTCGATTGAGTGTGAGGTAGATGGCCATTTCGTCATTACGCCTTTGCGTCCGACTCGTACCAACAACACTAGCGCGACCTCATCGGATGCAGGCTCTCTGGTACCCTCCTTGATCAGTCGTCCTTCCCATTACCCCTCCAACAGATCAAACATGTCACCTCGAGAATCTATGCGAGGCCGTCCGCGCTTTGCGAACAGTCCGACGCTTGGCTGGGAACCATCCCGCCGACGATTTGGGTTCCACAGCGAGCCGTCCCCGGCATCTCTTCGCTCGCGACGGATGGAGATGTTTCATCGGGACAGGGTGCATGTAGCTGCAGTCCCCTCGATGCAGGTGTACCCAGAGATCAGCAGTGTATCCAACAGTTCCCAGCGACTCTCCGTGTCCCCGATAACTCCTCCGCCACAGTACCCCGGGCTGGTGCACATTGCCGGGACTGAAAGCTGGACCTCCAGCCCGGAAGAGCAGCAGGCCCTGGAGGCTACTGCAGATGACGTTATTGGTATGTGGAATTCTCGCGGTTGATCACTGAAATGAGGGAAATGGTGCTATCAGATCACTTGGGCGTTCGAGGTGTTGTCGTTTACAAGGCAAGGGAGTCTGTGTTTGGAATTAGGAACTGTGAAGAAGGTTACCAGGACGGCCTTCATATGGAATATTTTCGTCATTAAAAATAAGATAGTCGTGTGAGGCTCTGAAGTCCCCCAATGTCATCATGCTTAGAGACAGATCCGCGTGTTCTATAGAAGAAACAGGCAAAAGCTAGCGTATCAACTCAGCAAGCGAGTCTCACTGTCGCTTGGTAAAGCTCAACTGGCACTCATCCTTGAGAAAAGAGTCAGCATCTGCGAAGTTAGAGACTGAGACATGACCAGACACTTACCATTGGAAACAATGTAGCAAACACCCTAATCTCCTCCGACTTCTCCGTGGCATGATGCTTCCAATCAATCTCCAACGCCGCCTTGCCAATCATGGCAGCCATCGTCAGTGGCACATACCTCCTCGCAAGGCAATCATGTGGTCCAGCACCGAACACGAGCCAATTCTTGGTCTTGGACTCGGCGTCTCCAGTGATCCATCGGTCAGGGTCGAAGAACTCGGGGTTGGGGTAGACATTGGGGTCGTGCAGGGCCGGGTAGCATGACGGAATGATCATGGATCCCTTGGGAACGGTATACTTCGGCGTAACAGGGAAGTTCTTGGTTGCAAGATAGGGAACGAAGATGACGGGTGGCCGGAGACGGAGGAGCTCCTTGATGACGGCGTTGGTGAAGGTGAGCGATTCTAGCATGGGGAGGTCAAAGGGCTTGGTGCTGTCGCCACCCCTCGCGGCAAGGTTCTCTTCGCGAAGGCGCTCAACAACGTCTGGTCTTTGCGCCAGGACTTGGAAGAGCCATGTCGTAGCACTGCTAGACGCATCCTGGGATGCGAAGAGGAAGGTGAAGAGCGTCTCTGAGATTTCCTCATTGGTGAATTCCCTGATCATGTTTGAAGGTCTCACAGCATCGGTGTCGCCAGCAGCAACCTTCTCGCGATACTTATTGGACTCCATCATGTGCAGAACCCAGTGGTCAACAATGGATGCCGGAGTCGCGCCCTTGGCCATGTTGGCTTTACACGCGGCCGCGCACTTTGCAAACTCAGCGTGGACCTGATTAGCCACGCGCTTTCCGAGCCAGACTTTTGTTCCGGGAATGTACATAGAGAGAGGAACGTTGACAAGCTCGAGTGCTGCGGTGACGAGGTAGAAGTCGTCGGCAATCTTCTTGACGGCGTCTTGAGAAATGTAGTCGCCGAAGAAGGTACGGCACGAGAGCGCGCAGTTGATCTCGCGGAAGAGAGCCATGTAAGCCATGGGATTTCCGTTGTTTGCCTCGCTTGCGGCAACGAACTTGTCAAAGTACTCGCCCAGCACCTTCTCGTGAACTGGGAGGTATGTTGCCATTGCCTTGTTGGTGAACAGGGGCATCAGGCCTCTCCGGTACTCGGCATGCTCTTTGCCCTGAAGAAAGACCCAGGCTTTGTGGCCGAGGATATCTTTGGCGATGGGGACGATACATGGCTCGGCGTAGGCTGGAGACTTGAAGACTTTGTGGGCGATGTCGCGATCAGAAGCAAGAACCACGAACCTGAGATATCAATGATCAGGGCATGCACCTAAGTGACCTTGAGGACTTGCTTCTTTGACTGAGCTAAAGTACTTACTTGTGGAAGACTGACACGCAGCTGAGGGGACCGCTCGCCCATTGGGCAAGGTACTCCTCGAATTTGGGGTGTAAAGCCTGGATGAAGGGTCCCATGAGGGGGATCTTGTACGCAGGTCCAGCAATTGAGCCTTTCCTCTTGAGATACATCACTGGCAATATGTCAGTCTTTTTCTTGTGGTCTTTGAGGAGCTCAAGGTCTGCTCGTACCCTGATCGTACACGACGACGCCAAGAAGGAAAGTGACGATGTACTGCCATGTTGACCAGCCCGAAAAGAAAGCCGGCAGCGTGCTAGGCGACAGAACCGTCTCATTAGACCATGTTTGCCTTACTCCAGGCTGTACGATAGGCGTGTCGACGATTGCTGAAGCCATGTTAAAGTCTACAACGGTGTTGCTGGACCGTCTTTCCCGCCAGGAGAGCATCTAAGGGACATCTCGGCACCTCTTTAAAGGAAGCCAGTAGACCCATCAAAACGTCAAAGGGGGTTTCGTCTTGCGTATTCGTATCCTGTAAACACCATCAAGCACAATCTCATTTCAACTGGTCTCTGTCTGGTTGAACCACATGCAGAACATCGTTCGTTTCTCTTCCCAAACCGCGGAACAAGCCAGCCCTGTGAAGTCTTGGCATCTCATCGACCTGCGGAGACTAAACCTCTTTCGGTAATCAACTCGATGTTTGTCAGCAAACAAAACTGGAGTTTGACAAGGGAGGGAACTGAGCAGCGAGATCCCTAACGATTGAAACTGCGGCGACTAAACCCCTTTCGGTCAGGACACCGCAAGAAACGAACTCTCAAGCGGGAGCAGCTCTTCGGTCTTTCGCGGATACGCGGGCGAAGCTCTCAGACCATTGTCTCCACCATTGGATCACTTTCATCTCTCTCTCTCTCTCCTTTCGACCTCACGGAGGGACCATCGACTCACTTCAGTCCAATTCTTCCATGTCCTCATCGCCCCCAGTCCAGTCGATCTCGCACAAACATGCGCCAAACCCTCCGCCGGTCCTGTGCTGCGTGTGCAAAGTCTAAACACAGCTGCGACCTCCGCACGCCGCGGTGCTCCCGCTGCATCAAGCGCAAGGTCCTGTGCGCCTACGCCAACGAACCCCTGACGGCTGCTCCGGCTGCTTCCGGGTCCGCACCGGGGGGTAGCGCAACATCGTCGCCGGGACCTCCGCTGGACGGATCCGGTGCTTTGACCAACTATCGATTTGGATCTCTTGATCCTTTTGACTCTTATCCTCAAACTAGACTGCCGCGGCATCAAGTTCAACGTCTTATCCATAGCTGTATGCCTATTACGACTAAACCTGTCGATCCACGTCTAGCTCATTAACCCATGTAGTTCTCCACAAGATCGCATTCGAATACTACCCTCTAGATCTGAACGCGACGTCAAATCCATTCCTCGTCTCATGGTGGCCATTAGCTCTCGGTGATCCAGCATTATTTCACGTCTCTTTACAAACAGCATGTCTCGACGAAGAGTTGCTGGCTCAAAAAGGATTTCAGTCATCAGAAATTCTGATGGCGGATTCAGTTGCTCTACTTCGCCGGAAGGTTCAAGACGACTCAATGGCCATTCAAGATGGAACCATGAATTCAGTCATCACTTTAGCAGCTATCGAGGTGAGCCTGGCCTTGTTCATTTCAGCCAGAACCTCGTGACGATTCGATGCTGTCACATGCTTACTGACTCTCTCCATGCAACCAGTTTGGCAAAGGAAATATCCAAGTTAGCGAAATGCACGTTGATGGAGTGAAGAGACTTGTCAATATGCGAGGAGGCATTAACTCAGTGAGACAAACCAGTCCACTAACTGCAAGGATGGTCAGCTGGTACGTTGAATACAAGCTATATAGCACAACATTTGCATACTGACGTTGTCTGACCTCGAAGGGTGTCGATGATTGTTACCGGCCTGCCTCAGTTTGAAACGCAGAACGACGGAGGCATTGGCGACGGTGTCCCTACACCTCCTGAATGGCAGATAGATCCAACTATTGTAGACAGTGATCTATCCCATCTCGGCGATGTTGAGATCGAAAACGAGGTCGAAAATGTTTTAATACGGCTTCGGAGTATTTTTCGCCGCGCGCAGAAAGCACCGCTACAACCAACAAGACTACATGACCTATCATGTTTTGTCATACACCGACTTCTGTTGTCAGCTCCAGAAGTGGTAGAGCCACATTCGGCATCTAGTGAAACTATCCGACTGGCGACTATACTCTACATCTTCATCATCCAAGGTCCGACGTATTACTCACACGCCGTCATATTCAACACGATTGTCAATCGGCTGATGGAAAGTCTGGTGGAGCTCGTACCATACGCTCGCTCCAGCAACAGTCTCTTCGTCTGGCTTCTGACTGTAGGCATGGTTGCCTCGCAGGGAACCCAGCACTACACCTGGTTGACTGGCTTGGCAAGAGATGTTGTGGCACTGGCCCAAGTGGAAAGCTGGGTTAGTGTACTTGCCTGTCTTAGAAGTGTTCTCTGGCTGGACATAGTCCACGGCGAAGACATCTTCCGACCCCATTGGGAGACTATTTTCGGCTGTTTAAATTGAAAGAAAATCCATACGCCTGATTGAGTCTGGGATAAATGTTTCAGTATTGACTGAACACAACGCAAAGCTGGTCAAACTTAGGACATGACCGATATCGACTCAATATTGGAGCGAGAGAGGGACTAGGTCAATATCATGCAGGCAGACGAAGCCTTCAGATCTAAATATGCCTTTTGTTTGGCAGTGGGCTCCGCAATCAGTCGCATCAACTGCGGACAGCCGGGTTTGGCTATGTCCCGTGATCACGTGGCATGCTATTTGGACCATGGTGATAAACAGCACCCAACTTGGACGAAATCAATCAGGAGCATATTTCTTGAGTTCACTGCACATTCTTTAGTGTGTCATGAGACAAGTCGCTCGCTTCATACGCATCCAGAAGTTCAAAACGCCTTCTTCTCGCTGTACATTTGAGAAATAAGACATTAACCGATTCTACCCTACTGAAGCAATCACGCTGGCTGGCTGATCTCTCCTCGGCGTGTTGGACCCGGTTGGATCATGCCATCTGCACTGGTAAGGGGCGGCGGTTGGCCGCATACAAGCGACCTCGAATCAAATTTGTTGTTTCTATTGGCCAACAAGAAGACTCAAAAGGGCGTTGGGCAGTCCAGCCGCATTTTCCCCTCATCGAAATCTTGCCGCCACAGTTGGCAGCACCTTCTTGCCATTCTCACATCATTTCTGGATCAGTGGATCAGAAAAAATGGGTTTGAGTCTGAAGAAGAAGTTGAAGGACCTCATCCGTGGTCCAAAGAAAGATGACGCCCCCAAAGAACCACTTCACGCCCACCCGAATCCACGGCAGCAGGCGAGTGCGCTCGCGGAGAAGGTACCCAGCTCCTGCACGACCGGTTCTTCGGGAACAGCGCAATCGATTTCAGCCACCGAACCATCAAATACGCTTCAAGAAGATACACGAGACGAGCCGGCCGCGAAGTTAACGCCTTCCCAAAACAGTGAAGGGTCTATTCGGCAGTTGTGGGACGTGGCATATCATAACCTGCGAAATCAAGAAGAGAGCCTCGTCCAAGAGTTCGAGGACCAGATATGCGACAACTTGGCTGCTGGCCTTGGTGTCGACGTACGTTCACATACTGGAACGAAAGACTGGTTGGCAACGATCCTCAAGCACAAGATGGACCAAGTCAACCGGGAGTCTTGGAAGTTGAAATTTGGCAGCTCCGAGGTGGAAGTCCAGGATGTTGTAAAGCCCGTCCTAGCCGTGGTCGACTGGGCCAATGATTTCGTTGCCAAAGCTCTGGTCTCAAATCCATACGCGTCGATTGCCTGGAGTGGTGTGAGCTTGTTACTGCCGGTAAGCTACTACCCTTCACATTCGCTACCTGGTCTGGGAGACTGACGTATCTTGGATGATCTGCACAGCTGCTTCTCAATCCCTTGGATCAAGCCGCCGCTCTGGCCAAGGGGCTTGAGCATATATCGTCCCTCATAGTACGAAGCTCTATGTGGGAAGATCTCTATGTTCGGCGTTACGAGTCAAAGACCAGCGAGGCTTCGTCGGAGCCGCATGCTGCTTACAGACTCGTCTTGGAAAGACTGTACAGAGAGATCCTCAAGTTTCAGATTGTTTGCTATCGCTACCACAACCATAAAACTGCCTCTCGCATGGCGCTTGATTCTGTGAAGCATCATGACTGGGAAGAGCTGCTTGAACAGATCAATTATCACGAGACCGAATTCGACAAAGTAAGCAATCATGTGCGGGACCAGGCGTATACTCACGAATGGGAGAACGCAGAGGCGCGGCATCAACAAGCCATGAAACACTGGGAAAATATTGGCACCGATGTTTCCGATCTGAGAAGAAGAGTTGAGGAAATCCAGAACCATAAGAAGCGCAAAGAATTGCTCGAGTGGCTCTGCACCGTTGACCCCTCTGTGCAGTACAATGCCGCACGTAGCAAACACCACAGTGGCACTTGCGAATGGCTGATTAAAGACAACGAAGATTTCAAGACGTGGGAGACAGCGCCAAAATCTTTCTTGTGGCTCAACGGCAAAGGTATGGCATGCAATGGTCACTTGACAGGTATGCACTACTGACGACGTCTAGCTGGCTCCGGGAAGTCGATTCTGAGCTCATCAGTCATTAAACACTTGAAAATACAGTCAGAGGAGGATCCTCAGGTTGCGCTGGCGTACTACTTCTTCAGCTTTGGGAACACGGAGCAACAAAAGGTAACCGTTATGTTATCTTCGCTTATTGGCCAACTTTGCGCGAGCCGTCCCGACACGCCACGTCCAATCAAGAAGTTTGAGAATTATGTCGCCAAAAAGGAGCGCCCAGACATAGAAACCCTTGAAGCCGCCCTAATAGCTGTTGTTCGTGGGTTTTCAGCGGTATTTATCGTGGTAGACGCTCTCGACGAGTGTCCAATTCTTGACGGGGAGCGGCCCAGGCTGCTAGATTGCCTCAACCACATCCTTACTGTAATGCCGGATAATCTCCACATTCTATGTACAGGCAGAGCCGAACCGGACATTAATACCAGGATCGACGAGGTAGTGCATCTGCCGGCTAAGCGCACCATTAGTCTTACAGACACTCAGACGGGCTTGAATGGTGATCTTGGTCTGTACATTGACTCAGTCTTGGCAACCAGAACATACGAATTTTGGCCCAACGACATGAAGGTTAAAGCAAAAAACGTATTGCTCGCAAGAGCAGATGGAATGTAAGTCATTGAACAGAGTGAATTGAATCATGGCGCTGTCTTGGAGCTAACACTTGGTACCTCTTTCAGGTTTCAATACCTTGTGTGCCAATTCGAAGTCCTTCAACACTTGAATTCGGAAGATGCCATACTTTCGGCATTGAATGATCTCCCCTTGGGACTTGACGACACATATAATAGGCTGCTCCTGAGCTTAGATACCACCTTCCAACCGCATGTCCTTAGGTCTCTAAAATGGCTAGCTTCGTCGAGTAGGCCGCTGTATTTGTATGAATTAGCCGAAGTATTCATCCTTGATCCTGAGATTGCGGGAGATCACACGAAAAAGCGGCTGTTCAATCCGAAAGGGGTTTTGCGATATTTCCCCAGCCTCGTGACTACCGAAGGCAATCATTACTCAACAATCGTTCGACTCGCTCATTTCACGGTGAAAGAGTACCTGATATCCGACCGCATACAACAAAGCCGTGCCAGATGTTTCCATTTCACTGAAGTAGAGGCTCACCTACACATTGCCCACTGCTGCCTATATTACGGTTCAAATCCAAGGGTAATCTCTGGGAAGGGTTATCGAGAACCACAGTTATTCTTAACATCGTACGCTTTCCACGACTGGGCATGGCACCTGGAGCAAGTACCGCGCAGATTATGGACACCTGAAGTACTCTCGCTCGCTGACAGTGCCCTATCCCAGGGCAGTGCGATCTTGAGAAAGCATCGGCGGCCGTACTGCTACACCGCCAAGCTCGGCGCTCTTGAGCTCACCAAGTGGCTGCTTCGTGAAGATTCATGGGCCGGCAGATTCGTGGTTCATGAAGATCTCGACCAGGCCCTTATAGAGGCAGCGGAGGGGGGAAACATCGGGGTCGTCCAATTCCTTCTCCAAAGAGGCGCTCACGCCAACGCTCGACATAGGTCACGTTCTGGTGCGCTACAGGCTGCGACACGCCAAGGCAATTTAGCGGTCATGGAAGTTTTGCTCGACAACGGCGCAGATATCGATGCTCATGATGAAGAATCCGGATCACCTCTGGAAGCCGCGGCCAGGAGTTTGAGATTCGCAGGCATGCGAATGCTTGTGGGTCGTGGAGCTGATGTACGCAAAGCGGAGTGTGTTCTGTCGTGTCTGCTTCAGACTTTAAGTTCTTTCAAAATCTCGCTCGACTCACTCGAGATCACTGAGTGCATAGAGCTTTTGCAGCTTTTCCTCGCCAACGGTGCTGATATCAGCAAAGGGTGTACTAAACATAAGAGTGCTGTCTTTTGGGCAATCCAATTGTCGAAACAGGAGGGGAAGCAGAGCATTCTGGACTTTGTTCTACAGCAGGGCGCTCATCCCAACTCAAACTATGGCCGAGACCTGCTTCAACAGGCATGCAGGAGCATCTGTTTTTGTCTCGGCTTTCCAAGGTCTCATGCCATTGCGGTGCTTGAAAACCTGCTGAGCATGGGGGCTGACGTGGATGGTCCGGTAGGAGAGAACGGCACAGCACTACAGTTTATATGCATGTGGTGTAAGTATTACGACAAATCTAGCCTTGATGCAGTTCGCCTCCTTCTAGACAAAGGCGCGGAAATCAATCAGTCAGGCCGTTACGGCACAGCATTACACATAGCTTGCGAGATAGGATATCCGGAGCTGGTTGATCTTTTGCTGGATAGAGGTGCCGATTGTGGTGTCGAAGGCGGAGAGTATGGCAATGCCTTACAAGCTGCGAGTGGTTACCAGAGCGACTTTGGCCCGAGCGAGTATTGTTCTTTGGAGATGGCGAGAAAACTGCTTGAGAGGGGGGCCGATGTCAACGCCCCCGGTGGAAAATTTGGAAGTGCGCTTCAAGCCGCGGTTTCCAACAACGTCCGCAATGTTGACCTAGAGAGTTTGCTACTCAGCAAAGGTGCAGAAGTCAACAGGCAAGGAGGGATTCACGGCACAGCACTTCAAAGCGCTTGCGCGAGTGGCAAAATGGAAGCAGTGCGCTTATTACTTGATCATGGCGCCGACGTGAATACTGCTGGCGGGAAATACGGGAGCGCCCTCCAGGCGGCCTGTGGATCAAACTGGGACACTCTCGACAACCCTGCATGCGATATCGCGCGGCTATTGATTGAACATGGCGCCGACGTCCATGCTCAAGGCGGGATATTCGGGAGCGCCTGGCATGCTGCAGCTACGATTCGCAGCTATGACACAGCAAGCATTGATACGCTGAAGCTACTTCTCGATCACGGTGTCGATGTAAATGACAGCAGAGGTCAGCAACACGGCACTGCTTTGCAGGCTGCACTTGAGCTCTTCGGACAATCAGACATTGTCGTCCCCAGAGTCCGCTTTCTGCTTGAACATGGCGCTGATGTCAATTTGGAAGCCGGCCAGTTTGGATTTCCGTTACAGTCGGCATGTGTGACGGCGACGTCCCCAAAGGCTGAGCGTGGCAGAGAAATTCATGCCTGTATTCATGGCCTCACATATCTCCTCGATAACTGCCCAGAAATTAATGTCAATATGATAGGCGGGGTTTTTGGCACAGCTCTACAGGCAGCTGTATGCACAGGCGATGTAAAAGCCGTCGAGTTGCTGCTCAAGAAGGGCGCCGATACCAACACAATAGCCGGACCCTTTGGTACGGCTCTACAAGCAGCAGCGCGGAAAGGCGAGCTACAAATTGTCGAGTTACTCCTTACGAAGGGCTCCGATACGAACATTCGTGGCGGGAAATATAGAAGCGCGCTTAATGCGGCTATCTTCGAAGGGTATTGGGATATAGTCAAGATACTACTGGACTCCGGAGCCAGGCCAGATTGTCATCAGCTTCCCGAATGCGACGAGGCATGGCTCGGGTGTATCAGCGAGGAACACGGGAAGGGTTCTGTGGATCGTTATAGGAAGTTTTGGGATATCATGAAACTTGAATGGAGTGAAGGCGCGGTGTTCAAAGGGCGAAATTACTAGCTATGTTCGTTTTGGTTGCCATGATGTAGATCCACATATAAAATAGGTATTGGAATACACCTTGACATCGCAGCTACCACAGCACAGTCTCAGTCAATATCGAGTGAAGCGAAAAGAAGCACTCATTCGACGATTCTAGAAGCTGCTGGGATAAGAGCGTACCATCATGACCATGGAAGACTGGATCAACTAGACTTTTGGGTATGCACCCAGTTTTGCTGCCCCTATGCTATCATGTTGATTGCCTGAGAACGTGAAGCTATTTTCTCTTCGAGGTAAAACTCAAACTTCATTCATCAGAATTTCTTCCCGGAAAATTCAGCTTTGGGAGACAGGTACACACGGCTCAACGTCAAAAATGGACAGCAGATTATGTGGGAGAGGCCATGGACCCCGTGAGACTTCGGCGTCTAAACCTGGTTTGATGACATTCCGCCAGAGCAGAACGTGAGCTCTCTTAACGCCTTGCGAGATAAAGAAAATAAGGCACTCATTCTGGCCCCGAGGATATGGGATCAAAACACATATATTATGAAGCCGACTACTTGCGAGTCGAGCATTGGTGTATAGGCCGTCAGGTACGAGAAAGGAGTGCTTGTCAGTCGCAAGGAGGTGAAAGAGAGTTGAAAGAGAGTGGCTCACAAATCTTCAAGTCTTCCGTATTTTTTGAGCACTTGAATACAGTGACAAAAATAGTTAATCTTGGGAGTGATGAAAAGCGAAAGCTTAGTCTTGCGTTGAACAATAGATGCTAGACTTCTACTAGACACCAAAGTGTATATAGGAGACTGTCTAGCCACTCGCTATATGTGATCTTTTTTTTTTTTTTTTGGCTTGAAAGTTGAGTCATTCAATATAATGGATTCGTTTGCAAGGAAACTGCAAAACGCTTATTCAAACCAGCTTTACATCTCGTTTGCTCCGATCATGTTGTTCCCATTAGATTCTGCCGCCCCATACCGCCTGCAGCAAGAGGGCGTCCAAAGTTCACTTTTTACCTTGGACTGCTGGCCCATGTTTTACGCTCTTCGACAACACAATACCAACAACATAACGCCTAATTACCAAACCATGATTACGTTGCCGAATTTATATGACAGCGTCGATGAATATACGGAAGATCTCATCAAGTTCATTGGAACGCCCCTAGTCCGCCAGATTACTGGGGACATCCACGTCAACGACTCACTCATCTACAATGCCTGGGACGCTCTACCCGTGGAATGGACATCCTGGTGGAAATCACTTCCAGATCATCGCATAGCCCAACAAGACTTGATCGACAGCATCGAAGAGCTGGGACCCTCCTTACTGGCAAATGAGGAAGCAAATGAAAGCCAACGACACCAACAATTGCCAGACAGGCCAGATTCGCTGTCTAAGTGGCTCGAGAGCATCCGGTCGCTCGCTCTTCCACGAGACCAACGCCCCGGCAAGACTATCGCCCTCCCAGAGATCCTAACAAGCCGCATGAAGACCAAAAAGATTGCAGAGGTCTCCACCGCCGCCGCATACATCCACAGCGTCTGCCAAACAAACAACATAACCCACATCATCGACATGGGCTCAGGCCAAGGCTACCTCTCCATCGCACTAGCCTACCTCTTCCCAGAGCTCCGCGTCCTAGCTATCGACGGCAGCGAGTCCCAAATCGCGGCCTCAAAGGCCTGCGCGGCCAGTCTTGGTATTCCCGAAAGCAGAATCCAGCACATGCGGCGCTACATCGACGGCACGCCACCTTTGGCGGACGAGATGGCGGCCTGGGCTGAAGACGAGAAGTGCATGCTGGTCGGCCTCCACGCGTGCGGGAATCTGTCTGAGCACATGCTGAGGTACTTCGCCACGGTCCCGTTCATCGTGTGTCTGGGCGCCGTCGGATGCTGCTACAACCACATCGTCCCGCGTTCCGCCAGTTGTCCTGATGGATTCCCCATCAGTGCAAAGATGCGAGACAGAAACGTCACGCTGAGTGCCACGGCGCTCATGACGGGTTGCCAGGCGCCGAATAATTGGGAAAGGGCAGACCCGAGCAAACCAGAGTCGACGTACTCCAAACGTCGCTTCTATCGAGCCTTATTGGAGAAGATTTTCCACGATAAAGGGATTGAACTCGATAAGGAGGATCGACCGGTGTGGGGCGTGCGAAAGGGAGACATGGATACCTTTAATGCGTTCGCACGCAGAGCGATGGGATGCCTGAACGTTGACGAGAGCAAAATCAGCGATGCTGATCTCTTAGCTTATGAGGAAAGGTATCGAGGATATGAAGGCAAAGTGGCGATCCTGTGGACGCTCAGTGTTCTGTGCTGCAAGGTTGTCGAGAGCGTAATTGCTCTAGATCGGTATTTGTTCCTGACGGAGAACGGGGGGCAACATGTCGACGTTGTGCCGATATTTGATTATTCAATATCGCCACGGAATCTGATGCTCGTGGCTGATAAGACATAGATGCGTACTTTACCAGTACCTAGACCAGGGTAAATCATGCAACATGGAGTGCAGCAGAAATCGCTCCCAAACATCATTATTAATCGACCTCTTATCTTGGAGACATACTGCAAACAGGACAGGCACCAGAAATGAAGCCATACTTTTCAAGCCATGTTTGAGCGTGAAGATATTGTTCATCATGGAGCAACTCCTACCTCACGACATGTAGGCGTCAGGTGGTCTAAAGGTCGGTCTCATGAATACAATATATTAAAGCCAACTATCAACACAGAATCCAATACCCAACCCCCGAGATACAATCTCGACAAACTCTCCACCCCCTCATCCCTTAGAACATCGCAACGGCAGCAAGACCACACAAAGCCGCGACAGCGACCCCGAAAGACGCACGCCCAGCAGACGCAACCTGCACAACAGAAGGCAAAGGCTTCGCAGTAGCAGTAGGCGCCGCACCGGTAGCAGAACCAGAGCAAGCGGTAGGCGTGACAAGCGAACCGTCAGGTCCGAAGGGGCTGTAGCCGAGGCATCCGGCGTACTGAGCAGCGCAGGTAGACATGTTGGCGCCGGGCGCGCTGCGGCACTTGTTGTAGGCGTCGTTGCAGCCGGTAACGCAGGCGGCGCCAGTGGTCGCGGGGGGGAAGACGCCGGTGGTGATGGGAGGGACGGCGGTGCCGGTGGGAGGGGCGACGGTGGTGATGGGAGGGACGGCGGTAGCGGTGCCGGAGCAGGCGGTCGGGGTGACGAGGGAGCCGTCGGGGCCGAAGGGGCTGTAGCCGAGGCAGCCTGCGTACTCGGCGGCGCAGGTGGCGCGGTTGGCGTCGGGGGCGGAACGGCACTTGTCGTAGGCGGCGGCGCAGGTGGCGGCGCACTCGGGGCCGGAGGGGCCGGTGGGGGGGAAAACGCCGGTAGTGATGGGAGGGACGGCAGTGGCGGTGGGGACCACGGCGGTGCCGGAGCAGGCGGTGGGAGTCACGAGGGAGCCGTCGGGGCCGAAGGGGCTGTAGCCGAGGCAGCCTGCGTACTCGGCGGCGCAGGTGGCGCGGTTGGCGTCGGGGGCGCCGCGGCACTTGTCGTAGGCGGCGGCACAGGTTGCGGCGCACTCGGGGCCAGGGGCGACGCCGGTGGGGACGGGGCCGGTGTGGGTGATGGTGCAGGGGCAGTCGGTGATGGTGAAGGTGGTGGGCTCCTTGATGGTGTAGGTGAACTTGCCGTGGTAGATGACGGTGGGCTCGGGGCAGTAGGTGGTGATGGCGGTGACGACCTGGGTGTAGGTGCCGTTGGTGAGGAGGGCGGCGACCGGGGCGGCGACGACGGGGGCGTCGGCCACGGGGGAGCCGGATGTGAGCTGGGCGGCGCTGATGATCAGCCCGGCCAGGAGGGGAGCCACGTGAGAAGACATGTTGTTGGGGTTTGGGTGGTGAAGACCGTGTGGTGTAAAAGAGTGTGGTATGACTTGATGTCAAAGTTGTGAATGAGTGTGTGGGTTGAGTTGGAAAGAAAGTTGAGGCTGTAGGAGAACTTTGATCATGATTTATAGGACATCGAGTTGAAGCCAAGACGGCGAATTAAACGTAAACATTTCAGCCAGCGTCGATGGCCAAGGGGTAGTTTGTTGGCAAAACTCGGATCACATCCGGTCTGGACGACATTTTACATTCCGGTGCTGTTGTGTTTGTCGTGCCTCGCTCTCCAGCAAGAATTCACTTAGTCGCGTCTCGTATTCTCTTCCCAGGAACTTCGCTCCTAGTCCCTCGTATCTCTCTGCTAGCGTTCTTCCCGTCATGCCTGCCGACCGACTAACGCTCTTCTGCGTTCTTTCATCCTGCCGCGCCTATTTTAATCTTAAAACGCCAACGTCTTAGCCATTTTCCTGGGGAAGAGGCGAGGGAAAGGGGGTGAGTGTCGGCGCCACGGTAGTGGAATGTACGCCATCTCGGCTATGGCTATCAAATCAACAACGTCAATCGTGCGTCAATCGGACTTTGGTCTCACCCCAGAGTTCATCTCGGGCCGGAATGTTTTATCCATGCTAACGAGTCACCGTCCGTGTCTCTTGACACTTTTTATATGGCATGCGCCCCCGCTTGAATGTCACAGGTTGTGGTCAGGAGTCAAGGGAGGATGTCTGATACGAGATTCATCTAGTAGCCTTCTCATACGATGGTGACGGACCAGCTGGCTCGGAATGGACTCCGACAGAGGACAAACTTTAAGAAAATTTCCTGTTCTCACATTGGCAAAAGTATTTGGATGATCAATTGCCTCAAACCATCTACCTTAGCATTAAGTCTTTACCTAATAACAATCTTTGCCGGAACTTGGGTAAGATTGAGTGTTCCTCTCAACAAGCGAGCATACAGACGACAAGGGCGAACGCAGCCTGGACAGCGCCCATCCTACCATTAGTAGTCATGTGGCACGCGATACCAACAATACTGGTAGTGAGTTCATGTTGTCAATCGATTCAAGTAAGATTACTTAGCTGAGGCACAGCTGAAAGGCTGTCCTAGCTTTTGTCATCCTTCAAACCCAGTATGCAGAGAAATCCAGTCATCGCCCATCACCTTGAAGCTTCCTCAAGGTGCTTCCGCTAAGCTCTGAGACAATGACATTAATGTGTGACAATGGTCCAAATTATGTACAACACCATGATCTCCACTGGGTGCCCTCGACTCTCTACACTATTCTCCTGGTGAAGGCACCATTGCTGACCTCGAAACCACCTCGACACCCAGATCGCTCAGCCGGCGGTCCCAAGCGCAGAACCTACAGAGATTTCGCTCCAAGAGACCACGTCTTAGTCGGGGTTGGCATGCCCGAGACGGCCGCTCACTTACTCTCCCTGACGTGCACCTTCATCTTCATATCGTGCCTCGGCCTAGCCTCCATACCAACCATCTGGAAAGCCAAATCGCCCACCTTGTGATCGATATCCATATAATCGACCCTCTGCGTAGTCCCATTCACAATCGTCTCGAAATCGAACCACCGCACCGTGAGCAACAACATGATGCGCAGCTCGTCCATGGCCAAATCCTGCGCAATACACGCCCTGGGCCCGCGCTCAAACGGCCGCCACGCAAAGCGGTGCATATCCTTGGCGTCCTCGCCCAGGAACCGGTCGGGTCGGAAACTCTTACTATCCTCGCCCCAGACTTTCGGGTCCATGTGCGTCGAGTGCGCGCAGGGGATGACCATGAGGTTCTTGACGGGCCAGCGGCGGCCGTTCCACTCGAGGTGCGTGGTTCCGGGCGGGGCTTGGCGGATGGTGAAGCC
Organism: Colletotrichum tamarilloi; assembly: GCF_030869305.1. Taxonomy (NCBI): domain Eukaryota; kingdom Fungi; phylum Ascomycota; class Sordariomycetes; order Glomerellales; family Glomerellaceae; genus Colletotrichum; species Colletotrichum tamarilloi. The sequence goes on along the minus strand of NW_026849482.1, from coordinate 51,971 downwards.
GATGGGGAAGAAGCGGAGCGTCTCCTTGATGACGGCGTTGGTGAAGTCCATGTCGTTTGTCTTTTGCGGGTTTGCGATGAGCATCTCGACGGTGGTGTCGAGGTCCGGGGAGAAGTGCTCGTCGTGCTCGGCGCGGAGGCGGGCGACGACGTCTGGGTAGAGGGAGAGGAACATTGTGACCCAGGTGAAGGTATCGGTGGTGGTGCCGTGGCCTCCGAGGAGGAGGGCCTTGAGGCTGGTTTGGTTGTTAGCAAGAATGAACGTGTGATGCGCGAGAAAAGAATTGACTAACTTGGTAACAGCGGTGTCGATGAATTCGTCGTCGAGACCCATGCCCGGTCCGCTCTGGATTCTGTCCAGGACGATGCGGTCCAAGACACTCTTGACTTGTCGTCGCGAAGGCAACTCCTTCTCGTCCTGCAGGATGCGCAACCTCTCCTTCATCTCCTTAGCCAAGGTATCCCTAACGCGATCCTTGAGCGCCTGCAACTTCTGCTGCGCCTTGCGCTTCTTCCATGGGTTGCGGGTGCCGATGAAGGTGGTGGCGGGGTTGATCGAGTTTCGCAAATCCTCAAGCAGTGGCGAACCAGACCTCTGGGCCTCGAGAGAGACACCAAACACAATCTTACCGACAACGTCAAAGATGGTCTTGGCCGACTCCTCCTCCATGTTGAACGACTCGCCCTTGGCAGCAAACGCGCGGAGGCGCTCGTGGAAGATGAGGACCTGCTCGGCAATCATGCCGGCCATGGGCTTGACGTAGGTGGGCGTGAAGCCGGAGCCGACCATGCGGTGGTTGTACTTCCAGCGGTCGCCGTTGGAGGCGGCGATGCTGTCCTTGCCGGTGAAGGGGCGGAGGAACTGCTCGATGGTGGGGTGCTTGGGGTAGGGATTCGTGGTGAGGACGAGCTGGGCGGCGTCCGGGTCGGTGATGATGACCTGGGACTCGACAAAGGGCCACATGTCGACGTAGAAGATTCCGCCGAGGTTGTACTTTTGCGCCATGATGGTATAGATGTGCTGGGGGTGGGTGAAGAGCGGGAGAGTGGCTGCCAGCTCTTCCCAGATGATTGTGTGCGCCCAGATCCATGAGTGCTTTGGCGGTTGAGGCTATCGTGAGAAGACACCAACAGAGTCAGCATTGTGGCTTTCGTGAGCTGCATGCTTTGCGCCTGTCTGCATGGTCGCTGGCGCAGGACGTGACGGAGTGAGTTGAGAATGAAGCTCTTACCAATCCTCTGAATCTGGTTCTCATGTACACGGCCTTGAAAGCCCAGTACACGGCCGTGGCGAGAGCCACGCTGGCCGCGATGAGCCAGTTGGAAACGCCAAACATCGTGAGCCTCAAAGCTTGGGGGGTATCGCCAAGCTATTTCCCGAGAAGATGACGAAAGGGAGGGGAAGAAAACGAAACAAAAAAGGGACGAAAGAACTCTCGCTGCCCACACGCGCAGTACAAGAGAAGAGAAAAAAACTACGTAGTGAAGGAGATGGCGGGGTATTAGGGTCAAATCTCATCTACGACCTACCAATCCTAGGCTCTACGTAATGTCACATTCGGGGCAGAATAACCAGAGGAAAAATGCCTCTCTCTCTCACTCACTCAGACTTTTTTTTTTTCTTCAGCAAGGGGGGGTCTGTAGGTTTGGTCCTTTTTGATGCGATCGTCCTCCCGCCAGCGCGTCTTGCTGGGGGGAGGGGGTGTGCGATGCGTGAAGATGGTTGCATCCTACGTTGAACGGTGGGGTCGAGAGGATCAGATTAGATGATCTGATAAGATGATTGAAAGAGATCAGTGATCCCGGATTGGATGAATTCAGAACGGCCGACATGGGTGGGAAGGGGAGGGCGTGAGATGAGTAAAAAGGACACGCAGGCACTACAGGAAGTTCCCGGAATTGGTTCCATGTCGTGATGAATGAGGGGGTGTGGATGGTGGTCAGAAACGCCATGGGCCCCAGTTTCAATGGCTTCAAGTTGTTTAGCGCGGGTTTGCAAGCTTTTCGCGGCGGACTCGACCAGTCAACGTGCGGAGGATTCAGTTTTGTTTTGTCAACGGTCCGGTCCGCTCATCGGCACTGAGATTCAGTGACGATGCGGCGTTGCTTCGTCTCTTCATACAGCCACCTGAAGCTGCTAGGTGCGTGTGATGATACGCCCATGTCGAGAGCACTGCAAAAGATTTCTTCATCGACTTTTACGGTTGCTGGATTTTGCACTTCCGCGGCCAGTTGATAATGTCGACGCTGGCTGAATGGTACGTTGTATCCATTATGTTTTTGCGTGCAGAGAGCTAGGCGGAATGTGGGTGGGAGTCCGCCGATGCGTGGCCGATGACCGAGGAACCTTCAAGGATTCGAAAAAGGTTCGACCGTGAGATGGTGCGCCTAGCTTTCATCAACCTCCTTGAAGTATCGTGGGCAGGCTTCTTCCTGGCCTCACGGAGGGAGCTTTTCAAATCCGACCACAACTGAGACTCAAGAGTGCCGAAGCTTCAATGCCTGGCAATGAAGCTAGATGCCAGACTCAATGACGGAGAATTCTGTGAACCTCACTCTCAGAGACAATTCACCACCACATAATCCACATCCCGCCGGTGGGATAGGTCCACAGGGCCTTGGCTGGGCTGCTGAATTGCGTCTTCTCCATCGCGACGGGGAGTCAGCGGGGAGTCAACACGAGCTCCAAAGCCAATGAATGCATGCTGCAGTTCAGTAGTTGTACCGCTTACTATGCATAGCAATTCAAGATTTTCGTACAGAGTAAGTAGGCCAACATCGGCATCTTCCCGCGACTGTAAAGCGATCTTTTGCGATTTTGGCTGCTTGCAGCATGAACTTTGGGCGATCCACAGAGGAGCAAAAGCGAATGTGTATGTACTCGGTGCGCGAGGAGGGGCTAAGGTGGGGGAGAAGAAGAAGAAGAAGAAGAGAAAAAACACCGCTTCAGACGAACGAACGAACCCCTGCTTCTTCAGCAGATGCTAAGCTTTCTAGGACAGCGGCACGGCGGCTACGATCTTGACAGCACCAACAAAGTTGAGCATTTCCACTGATGGAACAGGCTGGCGCATGTGAACACTGTGTTGGTAGATAAGTAGGTACCTTGCTTCATGCATTAGTAACTGCCGGCAAAACGTCAGCTATCTACCGTGAAACCCCAATTACATAAGGTACTTGCTTATGTAATCTCAACGTTCCATGTGAAATTGAAAACTTTCGACTCGCAAGCCATCAAAAGACATCAACTGATCTAAACAAAAGGCAAAAGTTCCGAAACCGAGAATCGAACTCGGGGCTATGCCTAACCTCTCAAGGGAATGAGAGGGCATCATGTTGGCCACTACACCATATCGGATGTTGATAACAGATGGTCAAAGATTGAGGCTCGAGTATTCTGTGTGCTGAGGGTGGAGCTGGTGCTGGGCTTACCCTAGGTCTCCTTCCCCCAAGGATAGTGCCAGTGACGGCGTGTCAGGAAAGCGGCTAGCCGCATCGTCTGCTCTGTCATGTTTTCTTTCAGGTTGGAAATGGAGACCGGACACGAAAAACAAGTCGAGGACGAGGAAAAGAGAAGGACGAGAATTAGCTGTCCTCCGTGCCAGAGCTCCAAGGTGAATGCACAGCTTACTAGGCGGAGCTCTCCAGATCATCTTCGCGGACAACAGAAGCGGCGTAATAACGCACGCAATCGGCTCCGGACAAATTTCGTTCAACGGATAACCGGTGCGCGCCAAGTGCCACTGCCTATCGTCCTCGACCATATGTGAGGACGCCAAGGCAACATTCGATGTAGCCAAGAAAGCATCATGCATGGCTGCTTTGCCTCGCTGAGCATGCATCGCGTTCTCATCTCATGTTCAAAGTGGGCGCCATCCGCATCACAAAGCCGCCCATCTCATCGCCATGGGCCGTAGTTCGACTCGACCAAACTTTCATTGGACAAAAACCAGCAAGTCCGTCCCGAAACAAAAGGATTATGACAAGAACGAGATTCGAACTCGCGCGTGTTTCCACACCAGCAGGATCAGATTTAACCTGAAGCTGGCGCCTTAGACCGCTCGGCCATCTTGCCATGAAGCAAATTGCGGAAGCGGGTTGGGACCCGCTGCGGAGTGAGATCCGACCAGAGGGTCTCAAGACGACGCGGCGGAGCCGACTCCGTAAGCAGTGACTAGCAGTGCACAAGGGAGCAAACGACGAGTACTCGAGAAAACAGAGCGAATGAATTGCGTTGCTAAAAGGTATCTTGGTTGAAATCAAAACCGGCTAGAATGGTGGTATCATCGGATCCTCTGATATTGCGTCAACGCCCATCCCTGTACGTTCATCCTGTGTGTCTCCCACCAAGCTTAACTTTCCTTATTATCCTTATTGGACTCGTGTGTAGAACCTTTGTCGAGGAGTTGCGTAAAACCGATCCGCTTAGGCAGTCTTCTTGCCGGTAGCGACCTGTCGACCTTGCGAGGTGTACCGGACGTAGGCATAGCCGCCGGCCGCGATGACGCCAATGATGACGAAGTTGCCTGTTGGTAAAGGAGATCAGCAACAAGACGACGAACAGCTGCATTGGTGACGTGGGACTTACTTAAGACAAACTTTCCGAGTCCGCCAACGACATCGATTGCGCCTTGGAATACGTCGGTAATGAGGTTGACGAGACCGGTGAAGAAGCCGATGATGGTGTTGAAGATGGTCTGCAGAACGTGATAGAAGGCGTTGAAGATGGAGGAGAGGAGCTCGTAGATGCTACTAAACAGATCCTGGATTGCGTTGGAGACGGCCATGGTGACGTTTGTGATAGTGTTGTGGTTTTGGTATTGTTGGAGTGTCTGGTTTGGGAACAAGCTTGGAAGTCTGGATGCGATCGGGCAAAGGTGAATAAATGGGAGCTTCATATTTAGCTCCAACAGCTCAAGAGGTCGAGTGAAAACTGGCCGCACCGTTAGCTTTAAGAAAGGAGCCCACGCGGACGACAAACAACGTCCTTGTGACGCGATGGGCGCTGCCGCCTGAGACTTGGCTAACCCCAAGCGAACCAAAGCGGCGGGTTGGCGCAGGCAGGAGCCGACGCCAGTAACTGCCATGTGTGGTGAGAATTGTCGCCCGTGACGTCGGCATCGTGACGTCACCAGCCACACAGGCAATCACACAACGTTGTTCCAGCCACGCACCTTCCCATTCGTGCCATTCTCACCAGTAACAATTGGGCAGCAGGAGCAGATACGTACTCCGTGCACCATACCTGCCACAGGAAGGAGGATAAAGCGGAGGGGTTCGTCCGGGCGGGAAGGAAAGGGGAAGGGAACCGATATTGTCTCTCGCTTGTGGCTGCCGTCATCACGCATTCAAGCCACCTTTTACCCACGTGCCCCTGTCTCCTCATCCAGGGCATGCTAAGAAAGGGAGGAGGCGTTTGTACGGCCTGGAGCCCCGAGCACCTCAATCACTTCGTGTTTTTTTCTACGTCGTACGGTATGCATCGTTCCCGGTTGTTAGTGATATAGAGCTGTACCCTACACCGATCGTTCTCGGGGGATAGCAAGTTGAGAATCCAGCGACTCAGAGCTCGTTGGATGTACGGCCTTATACTAAGCACCTAGAGGTGATTCCGCAGTTCGGAATCCATGAGCTTTCTACGCCATCCCTAGTCCTCTGATCGACCAAAACTTGGGCGAAGCCATTCTCGTTACAGCGCGCTGCATTGGCTGAAATCAAACAGTTCAGAGGGGACCAGCTGTCATATCGATGCCTGTGCGACAAGCAAGTTCAAAGATTGTACTTGGATATTTGTCTATGTGCCATCTGTTTCAATCTTTATACATAAACAACATGAGTCGCCTTCTTCCATCATAGAAGAAACATCTATCAAACCAATACCCCAAGCCAAAAAAAAAAAGAGCTCCTTAGTTGGCGGCGCAGTTGTGAGGGTTGCCAGTACCGTCAGCCTTCTCCTTGGCTCCAACACCGCAGAACTTGAGATCCTTGGTGTAGTACACACGCATGGGACCAGGGCGGTTGGTAGTCCCCTTCTTGGCGTTAAAGTCGTAGCGCTTGCCGTCTGCCAGGACAGGGAGCTCGTAGACGGTGCCGGAGCATCCCGAGGCAAATGTCATCACATTGCCCCTGTTGTCAAACGGCTTGGGGTATCCGCTGGAGCCTGCGGTGGTCTTGGCTTCGCGGAGGTATCCGATGGATGTGTCGTATTTGACTGTTCCGTACAGGGCGCCGTCGTTCTTGGCTCCTGCCTTGCAGGTGTAGGACTATTGAGAAATGGTTAGTTTTGATGCGATTTAGAGATGGTTGGCAGGAAAACTATGGGCAATTACCTGGCCGGACTGACGAGTCTCGATGGTGCCGTCTTCGCCCAAGAGGGGGGTCGGGCTGGCGATGCTGGCGGTAGCAGCAAGAAGAGTGAGGATGTAAGTGTAGGAAACCATCTTGACGGATTGATGTTACTGAAAGTGATTTGCGAAGTGAGTGTGAGAAACGGTTGAATGTTTTCAAGTTGTAAAAGAGTGTAAGAGGCTTTGAAGTACCGTTGGATGAGGAGCGAGCTTGAGATTTCATCATTTTGACGGTGCAAGACGACGCTATTTATCCCATGAAGTTGAGCACTTGTTGTTTCTTCTCTTCTAGGCCTCCAAGATGTCTCGAGGGAACTTGTCAGCCATGTTCCCGGTCTAGCCGAGTGAACATGGTCTATGCTCACACTTCGTTGCGAGTCAGTGACGTATCAATGTACGGCCGCCAATATGATCTGCTTAGGTATATCTCAGAGACCTAATTATATTCTTACCCAACTTTGGCTACAGTCGGGACAGAATAAGATGAGCTTCGATGTATCATGTAGATCATGAACTCTATCACGGTATAGCCTAGGCTTAATATACTCAACTTTTGAACAGACTATGCCAAGTTACTCTCACAACTAGACATGAACACGACTCTTCGCATCTCTTGTTACCAGACATACATGATAAGTCATGAATTCTCCATAAGGTGTTAGAAATTGCTAAGATATTTGCTGGTATTGAAGGCAAGGTGATACTTGCGTGCGATTCTTGCGTGCATCTCAATCTTTGATGGCTAGATGCCGGCATGCAATGGGGCCGAAGTTCTTGTGCAACATCGAAGGAGTGAAGGATCCCAAAGTAGCATTCAGCCATCTCACTTCGGGCCTACATATTCCCTGACGAGCTGACTCACACCTTCAAAGCATCAATATGTGAGTGAAAGACAACAAGGTCATTTGCGAAAGATCCTGAATGACTGACAAGTGAGTTGCCCTATTCCTACGCCATAATACATCGGCTAGACGTGCCGAACGAGCGTGTGTGATGGCTCCGCCGGTCAGCACCAGGTCATTTTTACGAGACATTGACATTGCCAATCATGGAATCGTATGTTCGCCGAGTGTTCATGGCCATCTCCACCAAATGTAACCTTGCAGCGAGCGGGTTCATGCCTCCATAGCCGGCCTGGACGATGCGTTCTCTGAGTCTAAAACAACAAACACCGTCTCTGTTATCCAAGTATGCCAAGCTACAAGTCATCATCTAATCAGCCGTAATAGAGCACTCCAGGGCTCGCCTGAACTCCGGAACGAGCGGAAGTCTAAGTGTTGATATTGCTTCTAGGTATGTTGCCAACGTAATAGCATGTCAAATAGCTCAAACTTCAACGTCAGCTTGGTAACAAACTTTAGATAGACTAGAAAGCCGGGGTATCTGTAGATCATGATTCTAAGCAAGGCAGAAAAATCGAACGACCTCATTCTTCTGCCTAGAAATCTCCCTCTTTCGGACGATTCGAACATCATGCTTGGCACGGGACCGGGCATTGCCATCACCCCTTTTATCCATAGCGAGGTTCATAGGATGACCAACTATAGCTAACATATTCCAAACAAATCACGTATTTAGACTTTGCTAAACTTTGGTTGCCTAGCAGAAAACGAGCTCTGGGCGTCTGAAGTTCATGGTGCACCGGCGTCCCGGCACGGGTTGACGGCACGACGCCGTTTGAGGGGAAAAGGCGGGGACCCCCTTTTAGGGCTGTGCAGGGCGCCGACGGGGACGCCGGGCCCCGAAACACGGCCCCCCATCCTGGCACGCACTGCGGCCTGGAGGCGCCATCCCTGGGGGCTGAAGAGGCCTGGCGACTTTCTCTTTCCAGAAGCCGGGCTTTTATTTATGGGCTACGGGGTGAACTCTAATTGAAAGTGTTCGCCGGATGACGGCAGCTTTACTTGAACTACCAAAAGTCGATGCAACTGTCTGTCACCCCGACGCCCCAGTTGACACGTTGTCAAGCAGTAAATTCAACGATATCTGGAAGAAGAAACCTTTCTTCACAGCTGCACTTCAATCCAGAAAGTAACAAACGGTCAATTGCAAAGTCATCCTATCTCACAACCAACAATGGCGACAGTGCGTGTCCAACTAGAAGACCCCGGTGCGCCTCCCTTCGCCGCCAGAGTCGTCGAGATACTCAATTCGGTCTTCGACTCGAATAATACTCTCCCAGCGGAAAAGGCCGCCGCGGCAATAAACTCGCTCTTAATTTCGGATTACGAAGAACATGGCACAGCAGGTTCTTTCCTCTGGTGGTTCTGGGACCTCATGCACGATCTAGCCCGCCAGATCCCCTACGACCGGCGTGAGCAAGATCAGCTGGCGGCAGTCATCAAGGCGCTCACCGGTCTTCCAACCAAAAGCGTCATCCTGGGCGAAGAATGGGGAGGTGCAGGTGACAGCTCGGTCGATGTGTGGAAGAGCCTAACCATCTTCGCGAATACCTTCAACGAGACGCTCAGTGACGGTAAGATCACGCCCCCGATTCCGGTCTTGCGACGCCCCTTGAGATTCCCTCCCTCCATAGATCACTTGCTGAAATGAGACCGCCAGGTGATTCAAGAGCTCCCAGTGAAGAAGCAAGAAAAGACCGCCAGGTGAACCTGCAAGCGTACGCAGCCCGAGTCGCAGGCCTAGGCCTCGTCCCCCTAGAAACAAACGCCATCTGGGCGCTCGTAGACGCTCTCGAAGGCACCGTCAAGCCCGTTCGCGGCGCTCCAGACGAGATCGACTCAGATCCAGCCGCCGTAGAGGATATCACACACAAGACACGTATCGCCGCAGCCTGGATGATCCACGCCGGCCACCTCTTACACGGGCGCAATGAGGTGGTGAGCGGGGCAACAGCTGGACCCCTGTGGAAGCTCGATAAGAAGGAAGCTGTGAAGTTGAGGCGCAAGTTCAAGGGAACTGATGGGCTTTGTGCCGAGCGGTGGCAGCTGTGGAAGGAGAGGTTTGCGGTTATTCGGGATGCTGAGGGGCTTGATGAGGGGGCGCGGAGGGATGCTGGCGATGCTTACACAGCAATGGGGAAGATTGAGAAGAGATTGTAGGTGTTAGTTGAAATCCATTGCATGACCGAGGATGAGACACTGCCGTCTCTTGTTAGGGTCCCCTCAACTCTCTTACCACTCCGAGGGAGATATTCTCCCATGCAGTGATGTATATGAGCTTCGATAATCGTCTTTGAGTCCCCCGTGTTCCCAGGAAGTTCGTAAAAGCCTTTTCGGCTTTAGCTCTTACACACCGAGATCTCACGTATCACATTCCTCATGTTGCCTCCTCGATCCTCCGACAACCTCTCTACCAGGGTCTCCCGATCCTTCGGATCGCTGCCGGGGTAGCCACCTTCCCCATCCGGACCTGGTCTGGTCGCCAGCTTACAGCCAAGACTCTACGGATCCTTCTTCATCTTCAACCTCTCTTCAGAACGGTTTGATGGATTCAAGCCACGGCCTTGGGTCCTTCTGATTCTGATCTGGCGGAGGATTTGAAGGATGAGAAAAGATAGGGGGCCTGGATAAAGTTGAACTCCTTGGTATGGGCATAAGTTTCAACAGCTAAGATGCGTCTGAGGAAAGCAGGTTCTGGGATTCATATTAAACCATGTGCCATTCACCTCACCGAGCTGATTGATGTCAACCACAACGTCGCCTACCCAATCCCTCGCTTCCGTTCATCGACCAAACGTAGCCTCATCCGCCAACATTCTGCCCATAGCAATAACAAAATGAAAGCCGCCATCATCCTCTCCGCTTTTGCTACCCTCCTCGCCGGCGTCAACGCCGTTGCAATGAGTGAGAACCAGCACGTCGTAAGGGCACTCGTAAGCAAACCCATCTTCATAGAACGATCCAACTTAATGAATGCTAATTTATACCTGGTACAGATTGAGGCTCGCTGCCATTGCGACGGCACCTGCTGCAATGGCTATTGGTGCACCGACACCGATGTTGGAACTTGCTGTAACGACGTGCCTTGCTAGGTTCTCCGAGTTGAATGAAAGAGAGAGACGACAGATGTATTCTGCTCGTATACACTGCCGTCGGTTCATCTCTAGCTAGAACGTAGTTGTAAATTGCTCACGCGACGAATGGTCAAGCCTGTGAAACTACAGTGATCTCCTGTGATCATAAAGCGATGTCCTTCCATCTCGACTTGTCAGACAACATCGTTCATCAACACAAAAACCAGTGCTTCCTGACCTCGGACCGGGATGGTGAACCCACGAAACGGCGTCAGCCTATCTCAAGTATCTTGAACCTACTACGGCAATTCAGTCGCGTTCCCAGGAAGCCCAACACTCCGCCCATCATAAGCCAACCTCCACCGCCCACTCTCCCAAACATCCCAATCCCCCGCCCTTCCAGCATCCCCATTCAACCTCAAAGCCCTCACCCTCCAAAAATACGAACCAGGCGGCACATACTTCCTATCCTCCTCTGACCCATCCCAGACCCACCAACTCGACGGCGAAGCCCAATTCCCCGCACTACCCCTGAACGTCCCAGCCAATACATCCTCGCCCGTCTCGGCGCTGACTAGGTCGTAGGTATACTCCCGGCTCGCCGTGACAAACACCTTCCGGAACCCGGGAAAGCCGAGGTCGCAGGTGACCGGCCACGCTGGCTTCGGGATGGTTCCGTTGAAGAGGCATGTGAAGAGGGTATCGGGCGGTACTTCCGTGTCGACTTGTGTGTCGGTGTTGACTTTGACGAGATGCGATGCGTTGGGGTTGATCATTGGGATATCGACCAAGGGCGTGCCGAAACCGGTGTATGGAACCGTGAGCGTGTTCGCCTCAGATGCAGAGGACACAATCTCGATGTAGCCTCCAAAGAAGATACCCCTAGACGTCGCTGGAAGCGATGGGTTGGACCGGACAGAAACCGAGATGGATATAGATCTGCCCGGGGCAAGCTCCACCCCTGCCGGCAAGATATCCACGTCAGCATACACCGGATGCCCTTCCGCACCAGACAAGCCGTACGGATCCGTCTCGCTCAGGATATACCCCGACGCCGCACCCAGGTGTCTCAACTCGTACTTCAACGTCTCCGTCCCCGTATTCTTCAAACTTAACGTCAGGGCTTCGGGCCGATGCGCTGTGTCATTGAAGTCCAAACTCGAAACATTTACCAACGAAGCTGTGTGAACAGCATCCCACGCATCAACAAGTCCACCACCCTGACTAAAAACCGGCGCCAGAAACTCCTTCCTCTGCCTCACATCATCAATGAACCGCACCGGCTTCGCAGTCGACGCCACCACCGCGAGAATTTGCTGCGGATCGTAGTCTGGATGCCGTTCCTTCACCAGGGCGTACACGCCCACGGCAAACGGATTCGACATGCTCGTCCCGCCAACAACAGCTACACCGCCATACCTCGGCAGGAACGTACTGAGGACATTCTCCCCCGGCGCGATGAAGGACGGGTAACTCTTGCCCTCGGGCGTCGGACCCCAGCTAGAGAACCCGGAGACGAAACCACCCGAAATATCATTGTCTCTGTATAATACCTCCTCATGCGCCTCGGAGATATTCGAGGGGACGGAGATCCGTACAGAGGAGCCGTTTGAAAGTAGGCTTGCGAGGAAAAGTCCATCCTCGTTGGAGATCCGAGCAATGCCCTTGTAATCCCTGGAATACTCCGCAAACCCAGGCCGCCACTGCATTCCATCAATGACTGAAGCCGACGCAGCTTGATACCGCAACACGTACGGAATCCCCAACCCAAGTGCGAGCCGAGTTGACGTATTCCCCGGACTCAACCAGCAGTGATCTTCCTCAATGAGCATAATGGTATGCGCCGGGTCGGCGGGAGGAACAAAGCTCCCCGGCGCGGGGTTACACCCCTCTGGCAACCCTTCCGCAGGGCCTGGACTCCATAGAGTGAGGTTATTCCCAGCAGGAAAGTTGGCAGGAAACTGTGGCGCGTAACGAACAAAACCGGCATCATCGCCAGATGTGAAGTTGGCTCGCCACGTGTAATACGGCGTCGCAGAATTATCCGCCGACCCGATCGCCGCAGCACCACGGGCGTTGGCGGGTGATCCGCCCGTGAACAAGCCCGGCCCGGCATTCCCAGACGCAACCGTCACCGCCGTCCCATTTGCAACAGCCTGGCTGACCAAACGAGCAACGGGTTCTAGTAGATTAACCGAACAATGTCAGCTTCGGCATCACTCAGAATCTGGGCAGATTCTCGTGTAACGTTGCACACTCACCCTCTTCAAAAGCAAGCCCGATCCCATACCCAATCATGATAAGATCAACCCCCTTGCTACTAGCACTCTCAATAGCAGCCATCAAATCATCCAACCCACCCGGTGCAGCACCTTCACACGGATCAAGTCCATACAGGTCAACCGTCACATTCGGCGCCACGCCTACTACCCCAAACTTTCTTTCCTCGCTCTCGGCGGCAATGATACCCAGAACATGCGTCCCGTGCAAGAAGTTGATGCAATTATCACCTGTAAAGTTGAAGGCATCCTCGACGTAGTTGTAGTTATATGTAACTCGTGTCTGAGAGAGCCCAGGGGATGCAAGATCGAAACCCGTGTCGATTACTGCGATGTTTATGCCGCTCCCGAGGGTGCCTTCGGCGTGGAGGCGGGATACACCTGTGTCGTTGTGTGTTGGGAGGGTGGGTGATTCGTACAACCCGCTGTTGGCGGTTGTGGTGGCCTGTCGTTTGACTATGTGTGATGTTTCTCCTGGGAGAGCTCCATGTTGTTGTTGGGGACGTTGCTGTCCGCGTTGAGGCGTTTGAAAACTCCGCGAGGCGAAAGAAGCCTTCTTTACAACGTCTAGGGATTGAATCATAGGCAATATTTCGCTCCGGACTATTTCCCTATCTCCCTCGCATGACAAGCCGAACGAGAAGCCGCGAAAGAATGAGGAGCTAAATGTGTGACGGCGTGTAAATATGCATTCGTGCTCGAATAAGCGTTGTTCTATGATGTTGAAAACAATGTCTGGATTCTGGAAGGGCAGGTGAGTCTCGTGAGATAATGAAGTTGATGCATTTTACATTTGATATCTTACCTGTTGCGCGCGTTCAGTCAGTTCTACCAGAACGATCCTCGGGACCTCGTTGGTAATAGTAGTTTGCTCAACGATGGCCAGCGCAAAGGCCACCGCGAGGTGAAGCAAGATTAGTAAGAACCTCATATTCGGAACGAGTGACTGAGGCAGTACGAAGAGAGGCAGAGCCCGTTGTAGAATAGGTAGCCGATGAAGCTGTCTTTTGTAGTTCGCTCGATATAGAAGGACGTGGGTAGAGTGAGGACGGACTTGAGAAATACCCCACGCGTCCCGCGGACGCTATGTAGAACCCCCTGACTGCCGAGAAAACCATCAAAACTCTATGAAGAAGATTAATTGCAAGCAACATGGATATGCCACTCCTGAGAGATTGTGTCTCGATAATCCGGGCTTTTCAAGGCTCCGTCTAAGTAGGGATGTAGGTGGGACACTACAAGGGGTGACCAGGGGATTGGCTACTACGTAGCAGCGGATATGAGTGATAATATTGAGCCAAAACTTTGATGCAGCAATGATAGATAAAGATAATATTTGTGCCAATCTTTGGCGTTGGCAGGCTACGCTGTAATATGAAGTGGTAAACCGAAAAGTGATCTAATGGAGAAATCCAACGCTTGCTCTATCGATTTCTTTGTGCAGCAACAATCCTGATACCTGAGGTATGTATCGTAACCCATTCGATAAATGGGATCAGTCTCAAAAGGAAGTCAGTAACGACAGACACTATGTTGTCTTCCTTGTAGTCATATGGATCAGTCCGACTCGGCCGAAGCCTCTGGCTGGACCCGCTCCTCCGACAGCTTCGGGTTTCTCAACGCAAAAGCAAAGCCAACCATAGGCACGCAGATGCACAGTCCAGCAATGCACAGAAGCCTTTGCACACCGCGATAGCTGTCAATGATAGCGTCTCTGATCTCTCCGCCGACCGGGTAATCTTCGATGGTGGAGAATGGCGAGTTGTAGACCAGCGCCGCCAGGGTTTTGTTCGGCTGGAACTCGAGGTTAGACTCGAGAGAGGGGTAGAGAAGTTGCGTCCACATGGCTCCCGACAGACAGTTTCCGAGAGCGCTTCCGACGTTGAAGATGGCGAGGTAGAGACTCGTAACGACGGCAACGTGCTCCCGATCGGACGACGCTTGGATGGAGGCCTGTGTTGGGTACGCAAACAGACCACCCGCCAGACCCATAATGATTTGGCCGGTAATAAGACCAGACTGTGAAGCAGAAGAAGCTCCCCCGGGGTATAATATGAGAAGACCAAAGGAGGCCGTGAAAATGCAAGCGCCAGTGATGATGATGCCCTTAAGTCTTCGAATCCTATAAATGACGACGCCCATCAAGACCCCGCTAAAAACGCCAAAGAAGGAGAAGAATGACAAGATGCGAGTGGCCGTCTCGATAGGAAAGTCGAAGGCCACGACAAGAACGGTGTACAAATAGTTCCCCTGCGTCGACCAAGCAAAGTTGAGAAGACTGCGGACGGCCAGGGCGGACCAAACGCCACGATCTTTGAGGAGACGGAAGGGAATGAGTGGAACTTGAGCGTAGCGGCGCTCCCAGAAGATGAAGGCCGGAATGCAAAGCAGCCCAAAGGCGAGCGGAATGATGATTCCCGGGCTCTTCCAGTGGCTCACAGTTCCTCCCGCCAAAGTCAGAGGTGCCAGGGTGAAGGAGAAGGCGGCAATGAGAACAGTAAGGCCGACGGCATCGAGTTGATGGAAGAGGTCGACGGTAGCCTTCTTCGACTCTGCATGACGATCAGCCTTTCGCGAGCGCTGGCCAAAGGTGTAGAGGCTAGTGAGGAGTGGGATGGAGCAGATGGGCAGGATGATAGCCCACATTCCAATGCCCCACCGCCATGATGTGACTCGCAAGACGGCCGAGGTGACGTTGCCGCTGATCCAGGTGTTGAATACGAAGGGGATAGCCGGGATATAACTGAAGAAGACTCGAGATCGCATCGACGAGAAGTCGGCCACGAGGACCTCTAGAAGGAGGACGATGCATGTCCAGCCAATCTGGTACAGAACGGCACCGAGGCAGAAGACTTCCACCGAAGACGCACTAGCCTCGAGTGCGGTACCGACAACATAGAAGAGGATGGAGGCGGCGATGGTTTCGAAGCGGCCGTAAATATCGGCGACCTTGGCCGCAGTGGGCTGCGATGCCACGGCGATAACACTCCGCAGCACGTTGATGGTTGAGTGGGATGAGTGTAGGTTGAGGCTTGACGTGGCGTAGGGCTGGTATGTTCCCCGCACCTGGCTGTCGAGGCCATAGGCGTAGCCGACCAGGAAGATCCCGACAAAAAGCCAGACGCGCTCGGCACTGCTGATCTGGTTCGCGACGGTATCGGAGTGTGCGACGCCGCCTGAGGGCGCATCATGAGAGTGGAGGGTTGCGTCGGCTTGGCTCAGTGCTCCGACGGTGAGGTCGGACTCGAGGAGCGGCGAGGTCTCGCCGCCCGGGGAAGGGCGGCGCTTCGACCATAGTTTCGACATATCTCTGCCGCTTCTTGTTCTCCCTTGCGTTGTTCGTTTTTTTGGCGAAAACCTTATGTCTCGGTACTTCTGGAACGCGCGCCGCGGGCGGAGATGAGGTAAGGGACTAGAGGTCTGGGCAACCTCTTTTCGTGATGTCTCGTTAACGAAACGTCCCCGTGCTGCACACCGAGTTCAACGATGGATGGAAGCTCGCGACCGTAGCATACGCAGTCATCGGCGGGAATAGGAGGAAAGATTCTTCTCGGCTGTGTATCCGTATCGAGCGCCTGCTCAGGGGGGGTCCAGTCAGCAGGGGTTATTTGCGTAGGTAGTACATAGGTAAGTTGAGAAAGATGGGCGTTGCTCGGGGTCTTCGTACCTTTGCGAGTTCAGAGATTCGCAGCTGGATGGGCAACTCGGCCGCAGAGGTCCATGAGAAATGATGCAGAAGCGACGTTTGGCAGCAACCCTACCCGGCGGCCATGATGTGAAAAGATGTGCAGGCAAACAGGAAGGATTTCAGTCAACCACCCACAGCTGGCATTCTGACACCCCGGGCCTCATGATCAGGGGACCAACGAATGCTCTGTCAGCAGGCTATGCAGGCGTGGCAGTCGCGGGTGGGCAGCACGGCAGGCGAGGACCGGAGCCTGAAGTGGACGAGAAAAGTGACAACACACAAGTCCCTCCTTCCTTCCTTCCAGGTTTTAGGTACCTGACTGCACCTGCCTACCTTGCCTTTTTGGTGCTTTCCTGAGGTGACCGATCAGATTAGATCATCTGATAAAGAAGGCGCCCCACCAGCACCGTGGCCAATCACGCAATTCGGGATCGTCCGCTGCCCGCCGTAAGCGCCGATTTAATCCGCGGCCTTCTGCATTCTTGGAACACAACATACAGTGGCGTAAAGTCAAAGTCGAAGAGTGTTTGTTGTCTCTATAAAGATCAGTACTTGATAACGCCATGTCTGTGGTATCTCATTGCAGATAGTAAACCGGTGTCTCTCAAAAGCAGGGCAATGGGTATCACTTTCTCTGCTGAGACTCACTCGTCATTCGTCATGATGCCCCGCTAAAATGTCAGCTCGGCCAGAACCTCGGATTTTCGGCACATGACTCCTTAGCCCGACCTTTCTCGGCCAAGCTAGAGCATTGCATGTCATCCGGTGTACATGGCGCTCCAGGCTGGATGATGATTCTGCACATGAATGAGGTGACTTTTTTTAAACAAAGACGATGCAACAGGTACCTCTCGAGCTTCACCGAGAAAGGAACAGAAACCCAACTTTAAGTGTTCCCTTCTCCAGATGCCCACAACGGGCGGGAAGCAAGCATTAGGGGTCTTCGGATGGCACCGAGACATCTGCGCGCCCACTGTTGATTGGCGCTTTGACTCCGCCGTTACGCTAATTGGACTATGTCCCAAGCCCCGAAGCCCCAAAGCCCACAACTGCAACGACGCTATTACGCGCGATGAGATCCTTTGAAGGTGGTTCTACATACATAGCTCATCCATCAGGAGTACTCAGATAGGTACAGTGAGTTGGACGAGGCCGGACGATCTCCTTCAAGTATCCATCCGATAGATGGGAGATGCCCGCGACGCAGCAGTCATTGGATTCTGTAAGCAGCTCCCAGCATACTGTCCTATCCCCTGCCAATCTCTACGCCAAGTCCTTGCCTGAGGTGGTGAGAAGGGAGCACACGACAGATCTGATTTGACGCAAAGAACAACAGGGTCTGGTTCATTTCGGGTATCCGGTAGGTACGCTTGATTCTCAACTGCATGTTGTCTTGCAACCTTGGTTGCACCCCAGAACTATGTATCTCGACAGTGCAATGTTGGGATGACAGGAAGACCAGCACAGTTCTAGATCCTATCATGGGCAGTTGAGACCCTGAACTTCTTTTGCTCTATTTTAATTAAGCTGCATCCTTCTACAAATCTCCCTTATGCCGCACCGCCGCGACCGCCAACGCCAAACTGTGCCTGAGCCTCTGCAACTCCCGCCGGAATCGGCGGGAGCTCGCGTCCACGGCCCGTTGGCAGCGGCATGAACTTGGTCTCGGCCAAGAACCGCAGATACCGTCCAATGTCCTCGCGGGTAATACCCTCACCCGCACTGTCATCAACCCCAGTCCAGCGCTCAGCATCGGCCTTGAGCACAGCAACGGCATTTCTGTCGTCGAGCTCGGGTGCGCGCGTCGTTGAGGGCAGGTCAGACGTAGCCATATGGAACAGCGGCATCAGCGCGCTCTGCTCCTGATCCTTCTCGACGGCACCAGCCGACACAAACTCCTCGAGCTGCGTCTTCCACTCCTCATAGTCGACCTCGGGGACGTCGTAGCCGTAGTAGCTCAGCGTCGAGAGGAACTCGTTCATGCGGAGGCGCGGGTGCGCCGTCACGTGGACGACGTTGACGCCAGGAAGGGGGTTGAGTCCAGCAGCGATGACGACACGGGCGACGTGGTCTACAGGCACAGCATTGACTGAGTTGACGATGCGAGGGCGGGCCTTGAGCTGGACGCAACCCTTGCACAATCTGATGAGGAAATCATCCGTGTTGGAAACACCGCCATGGCGGCTACCGAGGATGTATCCTGGGCGGATGACAGCGCCGCGAAGGCCGCGCTTACCAGCTTCGCGAACCAGCTGCTCAGAGACCTGCAGAATTGTTAGCTTCATTTAGCCGATTCAATCACGTTAGATCAACATACCCATTTGGTCTGGCCGTAACCAGTACCGAGACCAGTGCGGCTACCCTGCAAGTCATCCTCCTCAAGAACCGCTCCGCGACCAGTTGCCGTCTCCTTGTCAGAAAGGTTGACGTAGTGCTCAGTGTCTAGCGTCGAGGTCGATGACACAAAGGACAAGATCTTGGGCTTGCCTTCGTTGCAAAGTTTCATCGCGTCAATGGTAGACAGGACGTTGCTGCGCATCATCTGCTCGTAGCGCGCAATCCAGTGCACGTACGCCGCGTTGTGAACAATCACGTCCGCAGTATCGGCGACTTGCTTCCAGCTGGCATCGTCCAAGCCGAGACGGGGCTTGGACAGGTCACCAAGGACACAGTCGATCCTGTCGGCCCATGAATCCTGCCACAAGGCGTAGCCCTTGAGTGATCTAGTAAGGCGCTCCTTCGCGGCAGAAGTATCCTTGACACCGCGGATGTGCACGAGGAGCTTGGTATTTTGTCTGCTAAGGATATCCTGGACTAGGTACGCGCCCAAGAAACCAGTGGCACCAGTGAGGAAGAACGTCGCGCCAGCCGATGGGCTCAAGGCCGCAGGGTCGGCGCTCTGGTACTTGGCATCAAGAGTGTTGACAAGCTCGTCAAGCGACTTGGCGTACACGGCTTCGGCGGCCTTGTCCACTGTGGGTGCCTGACCGCTTTTGAGGCGGTCAATCTGGGTGCTCAACGCGCTAAGGGTAGGGTTGGCATAAAGGACACCAATGGTGATGTCGACGCCCAAGTTCTTGCGGATGTTGAGAAGTAGCTGCTGAGCCAGAAGACTGTGCCCACCGCAGTCAAAGAAGTCCGACTCGGATCTGGAACTGGATTAGCTTCGATTTTCTCTACAACGTAGTCGATCATTCGATCCACTTACTTGATCGTCTTCTCGTTCAGACCCTTGATGAGAGTAGCCCACTGCGCGGCAACAGTCTTTTCCGTCTCAGACAGGGCTTCCCAGCTCTTGAGATCCTCTTCTGAGGCATCCTCCATCATCTCGGTGGTATCGGGGAAAGGTAGAGCCGGGGTATCCACCTTACCATTGGGGTTGAGAGGGAGCTTCTGCAACACAATGTACGTGGAGGGCACCGCGTAGACTGGCAGACGAGCCTTGAGGTGGTCTCGCACCTCGGCCTGAATCCTGCGGAATCTCTTGAGGTATACCACGCTCGATCCCATCTCAACGCCCTCGTCTTCGACATCCTCCTGGTTCTGAGCCTCCAACCAGCGCTTCCACTCCGCGATCTCAGGCACAATGTAGCTGACAAGATTCGGCTCCTCGTTACGATCTCTGCGAACAAGAGTCTTGCAGTCTCTGATGAGCGGGCTTCCTCCCAAGTTGGCATCGATCTCGTTCAGCTCGATACGGAACCCACGGATCTTGACTTGCGAATCGATACGGCCAGACACCTGCACAGCTCCCGAAGGGAGGTACTGACCAAGGTCTCCTGTGCGGTACAATCTGTCGCGGGGACCCTTGTAGTATTGACGCCACGGCTCGCCCTTTGCGCTAGCCTTGTCGGCTTCCACCCACTTGGCGTTGTCAACGAACCAGTTCTCAATAAACTTCTCCTTGTTCTTCTCTGGCTCGCCGAGGTAACCCTCAGCCAAACCGGCCGCTCTGATGTACAGCTCGCCGACCTCGCCGACGTCGCACATCTTGTTGTGGTCATCCCGAGAAACAACAAGGACTTGAACATTGTGCATTCCCCAACCTGCGGGGACAACATCGCCAAGCGAGTCGAGAGCTGTCGGGTCGGCCTCGGCGGAGGGAATCTCGAAGTAAGACACCGCTCTGCTGGTCTCGGTGGTGCCGTACATGTTGACGATGGCGCATGAGGGGCCCAGCTTGCGAAGCACCTTGCAGTCGCGAGTGGTGAGGATATCGCCAACGAAGAAGACGTGCCTCAGGGAAGGGAACTCGGCGGTGGCTCCACCAACCAGAATCTGCCCCATGGCAGGGGTCAGATGAGTTACAGTCGGTGACCAGGCGTTCATCCACTCGCTCAACTTCTCATGCTGAATATCTTCCTTGGCAGGAATGAGAAGCTGAGCGCCAAGGAACAGAGGCGTCATGATGTCTGAGCCACCAAGTCAGCATGAGTGTCAAGATCCGGGGCCAAGGTCCATTGTTACCTCGCTGAATGGGGTCATGAGCGATACCAGACAGGCAGGCGAAGACGCTCTCAGATGAGAGGTTGAAACGCTCTGCCATCCAGGGGAAGTATCTTGTCAAGCCGTAATGACGTCCCAGCACAGCCTTGGGCTTTCCTTCGCTACCAGACGTATAACTAAGGGTGGGGTTGGAGTCGGGACCGACGATGACGTCGGGAAGAGACGAGGCCTTGGCTCTTACGCTGGCGAACAGATCTTCGGTATCTTGCTCGCCACTAGACAGCACGCCGGCGTCACTGAGACGGAGATTCGGGAGCTGTGTCTTGAGGGACAGTTCCTCGTCGATGTATTTCTGTACTACGGGAGCAAGAGGACTAGACATGATAGGTCAGTAAAATGCAAAATGAAAGCGAGACACGCTGCGTGGCGGCCAGCGGAATGGCAGATACGTACCCATTCTCGTCTACGGCCTTGCCAATGGAAATCAGAGCCTTGGGTTGGGAAACCTCCAGATAAACTAACCAAGTCAGCAAGACCACCTGTGACATTGGACAGAGTACTTACTCTGTTGTCTCTGAGGAGGGTAGAGAGGATCAAGCACTGTTACTGTGGCTCCAGCAGCCTATCAACGTGAGTCAGCGCGCGCAGCTTGAGCGGGAGACTGGCGAGCCATACAAGAGTTCCCATGAACGCGCAGACCAGCTCAACCGAGCGGTGTGCAAAGATCATGACAACGTCCCCGTTGGTAATTCCAGCATCGTGCAAGTGGTTGGCAATCGTGTTGGACGCCTCGCTGATTTGGCGGTATGTGAATGTCCTCGTTGGCGTCCTTGTCCAAAGGTCAGCAGGCGTAGGGCAACGTATAGTAGCGCTCGAATTCAGAATTTCTTACGTCTGACTCTTGGTCTCGGTCACGCAGGGCCGATCGGGATGCGACTGGGCATTTTTGTGGAATATCTCGTGGATTGCGCCGACGTAGCCGCTCCAGTCGAGGTCGATGGTGGGGTCGGGGAGGTCGACCATGATGGTGTTTCGAGGGGTTCGAGTTCTTCAACGTGGTGTGAGAAAGGCAACCTGTGAGTGACTTGGAAAGCGTCAATTGAAAGCGGGAAAGATTGTTTGCAGTGACTCAATCAGGTCACCGAGCCGTAAAATTGAAAAATCACAGAGTAAAGTTTTTGGCCTGGATGCGTCATGTCGCAAATCAATTGAATTTCTGCCACTGACTCCGACTTAGGAGGGGTAGTGGGGTAGTCGCTAGGCGGTCAAGCTCTTAGGTGCTTCGATGTTGAGGGATGAAATGCAGAGTCAGCTTAGACAGCTTTCATCGTTGAGCCTTCTGATAGGGCGACGTCAAGTGCCGGGGGTGGGGGATGTCACCCGGATTAACCGCTGGCCCGGCTTCGGCAATCTGAGTCATCATCACGTCTACCCAAGCTGACTCATCCAGACCATCAAATATTCTGGTAACCAAATATCACGATGTCTTGAGTGTGACGGAATAGCATGGATCATCAAAGCAATGTGACGTATCAAGCCATCAATTCACAAGCTGTAGCGTATGGTATTATGATTCCATGTCAGGAGATTGATGTGTTTAGTTCTAACAGATGATCAAGTCAACGGGCTGCAAAGTCATGATGGAATGCAGCCTGAAAAAGGAAATCTTTTGGTGAGTATCAGCTCTGAACGCGGATCGCATATTCAAATCCAGGCCGTCGAAATTCTTTCAGTGTATCGGTTACAATCGCTTGTGACAATCTCGGATTCGCTCAAAACTCTCGATAGCATATTGCGACCTCGTCAGACGACAGAAGCTCAAGGTGGCCATTTTGGCACATGGCCTTGTGGTTCAGGCTCTCTTCTTAACACTGATTGACTTGGTAAAAGACCACCTCAGCATTGACCGGGAATTTGCGGATACCATAGCGACTTATTCTCCGTCCCGCCGATCACTGCTCGCTAATTTCATTTTGACATTTCACTTCGCTGTCTCGCACGGCTCCGAGTTCTAGCTCGCGTCATGAAGTCGAGCAATCTGCTCACGGGACTCGTTCGATGGAGTGAGATCTTCAGCGCAGGGCTGAAGCTTCATAAAAGCAAGTCAGCCCCAAAATATCAATCACTTCTCCCGAGGATAATCGCGAGGGTTTGACTGTGGTTTGCGCGTTGTGCGCGTTGTATCCGAATGTGATCACCGGACACGAATCGCGGGGAAAGACGCCCACCGGTTCGGAGGAGGCTCCGATGAACTGCACAAGTATGTCACTCATATGCGCGCTTCAATCGAACATAATGGATACGTCCGAAAACTTTCTAGCTAGGATGTCATTGTATTCCACTTATGTGTCTCTGTGTCAACATGCTGTGACTGCGTGGTGCTCCGATAGCATATTGCATCAACTGCTGAAAAGCGTCAGTATATATCTCTTAGTCTTTTCCCGACTTCCACTTTGTTTCGAAACTAGTCATAGGCATATATGAGGGAAATAGGGCCGGGCCAATATCCAATTAGTCAACATACCTTAAGATACTACGTACGGTGCCGGCCTAGCAATTGATGGGATATCTATTTTTGCTGCGCCAGTGCGCAGGGGATAGTAACGATGATTTCATGAAACTCGTGTCTTAACCGTTCCCTCGAGGCTCGGAATTCGAGTTAGACCAGGCGTGTGATTAAAACTGAGGAATGCTCATGGGTAGAGGTCACGAGTGCACTCAACCCCAACGGTTGAGAAGGGAGCTGTATTGAAATACTCTGACACTCGTCTGTGCATCCTCATCTGATCCCAATTGACATCACCGTACTGTCTGGTCTACCGTTATGTTTGACCTTACATGAACCCCTTTCTAGCATGTCACTTGTGCGCTCACATGACACAACTGATGAACCACGTCTCCGTCAGTCTCTCCATGAGCCACAGGAAATGGGCCTTTCATTTCATCTGCGAGTGAGGCTCTGGTCACAATGTGAAAAGAGGCGCGGATACGTTGTATATGCCCTTGAGATAGGAATGATTATGGTAGAAATCATCTCAACTAAGATTGATAGGCAATGGTCGCTTTCGTTGTTACCTCGATCCCGATGAGCTGCATCGGAATAGGAAATCAAGAGAAGTAGTAGGTTTCGGAAGTGCCCCTGTTCTTCTCCAACACGCCACAAGTTGAATTCTGCCCTCTTCGCTTGTCAGCCTCGACCGCGCCAGAAATAGAGAGTCTGCCCACGTAACGGCAGCTGCGGAACAATGTCGTGCTAGTTAAAGCTCAGCTTATCAATCAGATACGAATCTGTGGCAACTATCGCAATTGACGAAGATCGCATGATGATATCGGTTTCATTGTACCTTAGCCCTTCATTGTTGCAGTCGGGCACCAATGCATTTGCAAGTACTGAGGATGCATACGAGTTGTGATATGCAATCAGGTATCATGGACGAGAGTGGCGTTGGGTGTTCATCGAGTTCTTGGCACAAAGTTTTCACGGTATTGAAACCGCCGTGGATCCATCTTGAATTGAAGGCGACGATCACCCGCTAGGTGTGAACAGGCTATCGATATATCAGGGGTGAGAGTCCATCTTCAAGCATTCACGCGCGACGCCCGCTGTGCGTGGGCCTTCGAAAACGGCTTTTAGACCATTGCTATCCACAGCGTCCGAGATCGTCATCCCAATACTTCTCGTTTGTCGATTAGGTGGATACAATCTGGCCAGAACCCTCGACTTGGAGGGTCACGCGGCGTTCATGATGTTTTGCAGATGCATTTTGCCCGACAGTCTGGGTGCTGCGGCTGCTGTCAGGACTAAATTCCTATCAGTCTTGGGTCCGCAAAGCTGACTGATAGCCTTGGCGGCAAATATTGCTTCACCATGTCATTTTTCTCCTGGACAATTGTGACAGCGAAAACGAGAACAAGCGCGTCAAAAGACCGCAACGATCTATCTAGCTTTCCGCCATAGTCTTCCACTTCATCGGCTATTGATAAGTCCGCATCTTGACCTGCCAACCTCTGAATTGCCGCGCAATCGCGGGCTCCCGCTCGGATATGTTTCTGCGTTTCGATTTACCTTTCAAGGCTTACATCTGCATTCAGATTTACGAGACAAGAGAGACAATAGTCACAATACTTCTCCACTTAGGAGGTGGCTGGTCAGTGCACCCCTGTTATTTTGGGCGGACCGCAAGCCACCAAGTGAGAACTTTATTATAGTATAAATGGAACAGCTTTTGAAGTCTTGCGTGTGCGTTTTGACGTACTCCGCAAATCCCCGTGTTAGAGGGAGTGCTGGGTAAATTTCTGCTCGATTGCGGGTTCTATGCAAGATTTATCCCGGATATCCAGCCATTTGCCCAGTGCCCTACGAATTGAACAGCGCCCGGTGTGGCATCTGGCAGGGCCTTGCTGGATTGAGATCGCCGACGTTGTGGTTTCCATGCCGTATTCGTACCTTACATAACTCAACCGGCCGAGTCCGATAAAGAGAGAAAGATTGCTCCGAATCTTAAATCGGGTTCATTTTCATGTCCATTACGGGGCTGAGCGGTGTCGCCGACGGACGCCAATATCGTGAAACCCCCCGAGACTTCCATGTCAATAGAACAACAAGCGAGACAGTGGTGCCGTAAGCGCGCGGGCGCCCGCGGGTTCCATCATTACAAGCGAAAACAATTAGATCACTGAAGGGTCAAGGCTTATGAATTGACATGAAATTACGGGCGTCTCCTGCACTTTACAGTCTGACGAGAGGCAGGTTGCGTCAGTTGTCTCCCCAACGACAAGTTCCAGCAAGATAGGCTAGATACTCCGTAGTTGACAATTGTCTGTGCGATCACAGCAATTAAGAAGGTTTTTTTTGAATTTCTGAATAAGGAAAATACTTACGGTGCACTCTGAGCAAAGTAGTGGACAAGCCGTCTTTACGAGAGAAAGCAAAAGATATGACTATGAACTCATCATCGCCATAACGATTAACCCTGTTCGCCACGAGCTCGCACTTCGTCGCGCGAGAAACAAGATCTCGCCCAGCCGCCTCCAATGATACCTTCTGACTCGCAACGACACGGTTAGCCGAGCGCTTGAAAGGAAGTACGTTACCGACGTTATGGCACATTATGGAAATTTCCCCATCGTGGGTACGAGGACATGACTCCAGCAAAGGTTACACAATCATCTATGTACGTTCTTGGAAATGACGTGACAATCCTTGCGAAGAAGTTTCCTCCCTCTTCTTTCCAGAAGAGCCGCCGGGTGCGCTTATGGCACTTGTATGCGCCGCCCATAGAAGGGTGCCACTTTGGTCCATATCAACCAAGCCAAAGGAAAATCGGCTTCAAAAAAAGTCCGTCGAGGCTACTCACCGCCCTCCCACCCAGCCGTAATAGGTGACTAAGAGCTTCAAGTTCTTCTGAGCATGTTTTTTATCTTGTTTCAGATCTCGGTTGAATGCTACCGAGCCAGCCTGTAATTCCTGAAAGAATCCTCGTTGTCTCCTTTTCCACATCGGGGACCACTTGGTGCTTCTATTAGAGTTTGGAGCGACGCTCGACTCCACTCATTAAACTTTATTCCTCACGTGCCTGCTGCTTCCAGTGCGTTGTCTGTTCGCTTGCGTGGGCTGCATATTTCGCATAGCCGTACGACCAATTTCTCCGTGGACATGGGGCGACGTTAGTTTTTTCGTCTAAGTGCCATCCGCAACCCACGTTCCGTATGCTGCGATGAAGATCTCAAGGGTTTGTGAGAGATAGCTTCGAAATCGACAGGCTGTTAAGATCAACCGAAATTCCGAAAGCGACGCCGAGCCGCCCCTTATGAGCTTCTCTTTTGGCCTGTCATCGCCGAGAAGCTTTCATGAGGCGATCTCTTAGGCTCTTCTATCCCTTGCCCCCCACGGCACGAAGGCATGGGTGGGCTGTCCTGCAGGCACAATGCCGATGTCTGTGGTTACTGTGGATAGGTGGTATGAGTTCGGGAGAGGGGGATAAATGGACGAATTAGGCTGCTCGGCCGAACGCCGAACGATCCGGATCCCTGGCCGTTTTGGACCCCAAGCACGGCGTTCTCTACACTGTTCCTTAGCTTGGCAGGGTCTCTTCGTCAACTTCACCTTGGCATGAGCAACCTCACTCGTCGACTGATTTTAGAGTTCTCACTCATCGGCAGAGGCTTAGCCAAACCAGGCATGGGGTGAGCTGCCATATGGCATCTTGACAGATGAAGAGAGGCATGGTTCTCCTGGCCTTCCCGGACGCCATCCCGCAAGCTAAGAACGTTGCGCCCGTTGGGCTTCAAGGCTCCCCAGGGAGGCGTTACCCCGCGGACGTCGGACATCTCATGCCGGACATTGGTCTACTAGCGTTTACCGCTCGCTTGTACAAGTAAAGAAGCCAAGCCAAGAGTGAACATTCCACGATGGCTCATAGACCACCGTAGCCTTTCTTTTTGACTTGTCTTTTGGCGGAGGAACAACCTGGGTTCAACGGGCAAAGTCGGCAGGCACGACGGTCATGATAATCTCATAATCATCCCAATAACCGGCAACTATCCGCAATCATGTACACACGAACACACACTCTCTCGCCGCTCCCGACGGTTCTTCGACATGGGCTCAAAGCCGTTGTTACGCTCTCTTTTTTCTCTCTCGTCACTTCCTTCACACTCCTGGTATACCTAATTGGCAGACTCGTATGTTGGTATCGAAGGACGAGCCCGAAGAAGGAACAACAACTGTCTGCCATCACCACACAGGTTCCAGTCATCGCCGGTCTACCTCACGAACTCGAGGCTCAGTATAACGCAAACGGACAGACGAAGGGATCAAGAGTCCCAAATCAATTTCTCATTCTCCTACTCAACGTGCTCTTCGCCGATGCCATCCAGGCCTGCGCCTTCTTTCTCGACGTTGTCTGGTTGGTAGAGGATAAGATCACCGACGACTCGGCCGCGTGCTGGGCCCAGGGATGGTTCATCTCTACGGGTGACCTGGCGTCTACCGCCTTTGTGGCGTTTATCGCAGTACACACCTATCTCACCCTTGTCAGAGGTCTCAAGATCTCGTGCAAGGCCTTCTACAGCACCATCTTTCTTTTGTGGTTCTTTGTTTTGTTTATGTCTGTACTTGGGGTGATCATCACCAACAACGGCGCTGGTAAAGGTGGTTTCTATGTCCGCGACATCACCTGGGTAAGGACTTTTCTCCGGCTCGAGCTTGTCGTAAATCATATGCTTACTTCAACCTTCACAGTGTTGGATCAACTCAGAATATGAGGCTATGCGGATGTACTTGCACTATGCCTGGATGCTCACTCTGATCATTACGGGAACCGTATCGTATGTCTTGGTCTTCATCCACGTTCACCGGGCAGACAAGGCATTCCGAAGCGCCAGAAAGGCAGCCACTGCTGCCGAAGAAGCCTCATGCGACGGCGTACTGAGTCCCACGACCTTACCGAACGTCATGTCGCAGCACAACCAAAAGACAGAGGTCCACAAGCGCATCCTCTTCCTCTTCTACCCCATTGTCTTCCTCCTATGCACAGCGCCGCTGGCCCTGGGACGTATCCTCAGCAGCGGGGGTATCAAGCTCTCGGCAGAGTACCTCATCTTCGCCGGCTGCATGATCACCTCCAACGGATGGATCGACGTCCTCATCTTCTCGAGCACGCGTAGCGGCATTCTCTTCGACGCGCCCGTCGACGAGCAAAACGTCGGCCTAGACACGTTCAACTTCACGCCCCTGGGCCAACAGTACGGCCACAGGGTCTGGATTGAGGGTGGCGCTTCGAAAGACGACTCGCATAACAGGAAACCAAGCGTATTTCGCAGACCCTCACGCCGCGCCAGGCTTGGCTCAGAGGCCAGCCACGACCGTAGCGAGAGCCAGACGTCGTTGCACGACCGGGATGTGTCTGGCCTGAAGGGCATTCAGATGGAGACTGTCACTCGGATCTTTGTTGAAGAGGTGGACCCTGCGAAGAATAAGAAGTACGCTAATCGGACGTTAAACTCGATGCCATCTGATGAGAGCGTTGGCGAGCGCGTGCAGCAGAGCATAGACTCCTACAGATGAAGTGCTCAAGTTGTTCGTCGCGCTCACCCTGCTGAGTTCGATTTCGAGAAACGTGGTCGCTGACGAGATTGATGCTTCTTGGATCGGCGTGACTCACTAGCTGCGTTGTGGCGTCGTGGCGGTGAACCTGTTACTTGGGCTGAAGACCAGAAAAGCTGCTGTCTCTCCGTCGACATCTCAACCGGTGTTGGCTCTGGATTGCTCCCTCATCATCCATATGCAACACATCTGTCATCATCAAGTGAGTTGAAGATGGCTCCAACCACTCATCAACCAAGCAGAGGCCAAGCTTCGGAGACAACGCCCTTCAGACAGATTAGGGCCCACTTCGACGATGAGACCATCACTATCTACCAAGCATACAACGCCGCCATCGCAGAGGCAGCTGTCACTGCTCAGAAACTCGACGCATCCCCAAACTTCAAACTTACCCGCATGACCTGGATCAAACCAAGCTGGGCATGGATGCTGTACCGCGCAGGTTATTCATACAAAGATCGCGGCCAGGAGCGCATCTTGGCGATCAAAATGACCCACGCCGGTTTCATTGACCTCCTTCGCCATAGTGTCCTTACACACGGCGGCGATATGCATAAGGGCGATGGACGGGTGCGCGTTCAGTGGGATCCGGAACGCAATGTGCGATTGGAGAAGCTTCCGTATCGGAGCATTCAAATTGGGATCTCTGCTGGTATCTGTGGAGCTTGGGTTGCTGAAGGAATTATCGGCATCGAAGATGTGACGGCCAGAGCGCGGGAGTTGAAAAGAGTCTTGGACGAGCGGCCTGATGTCGGTGATGATGAGCTGTTGGCGTTAGGCCTGGTTCCCACTGAGAAGGAATTCTCAGTCCCCGAAGACGTTGGAGATATCTTGGGAATAGATTCCTTCCTTGAAAGTAATTAGCTTTTGATAACGGCGTTAAAACACCAATCCCTTGACCATTGAGCAGCTACCAGGTATTTGACTCAGATGAACAATGAAGCCCACTTGCGGACGAACGGTTGGTTTGATGAGATCTCTCAAATCCTTGGATAAAGGAAATTCGGCGTCAACTACACTGGAGTTCAAACTTTGCTCAGTAACGCTATCCCAGAAGAAGAAGAGAGCCTAGCATATGAAAAAATTCTTCCCTCCAGCTTCCCGGAGATCTGCCGAACGTCAGCCGTGTTCAGCTCCGGACTTGTCCCCGAAGAGTGGGGCCGGCTCACCGGACTTTAGCAACTTAACCGCATTCCGCTTATCTCCAGGTTACCAGGGTTCCCGGTGTTGTCACCAATCTTGTCTGCGATCCTCCCTTGGACCCTTTGCTGCAACCAAAGTTGAATGAGTCACAGCGGCCCTCTGTTGTGCTACCTGCCTGCATGCATGTATGCGTTGATAGCACGCGTCGCTGGTCAGCCGGAAGACAATCAAAAGGCGGATGCATCTCGACTTCACTTTGAATCGGAGCTTTCACAAGCCATATCCTAGAATGACAACCTAGGCGCGGAGTATCGGCAGAATTTCCCAAAACTCTGGCTGAAATGATAGTGAGGGGTCGTTGAACTCAATCGAGGGAATCTAGGAAGATTTCGAGATGCAGACGAGAATCAGTGACACCACGCACATCCAAGACTCTGCTTCACACCGCCTGTCAAGGCGCCTCCAGTCGTTCATTCTCTTTTTATCATTAGTGCCTCCTCATAAGATACGAGATATGCGTAAAATTTCCTGCCAGCTGCCCTGTGCTGCGGCACAAGCACCACACGTTCTCGGCTCGTCGATCAGCTTGGACCGCAACATGTGGGGCGCGTCAGCAAGCTGCAGTTGAGTGGATCGTGTCGAGTTGTTAGTCTGGACGGCAACGAATTCTGAAAGCTGTCTGTTCGTTCGGAGTTTGTTGATCAAACCAGAGACCTCTTCAAGTACTTCGGTGTCAAGAGTAGATCTAGTCATCAGCTCTTACGAAAAATGTTGGTGCAAAAAAAGGTATCTGCATTACATATTGTAACATGGAGCGGCAACGACGCTCGGGTAGTTATATGTGCAATGAAACAATACCAAAATCAGGGAAACAACGGTTATAACAGAGAGAAGAAGACAGATCCTAACGGCCAGTGGCCGAGTTGGAAAGTCAATTGAGTCATGGAGATCGCCATCCCTCCTAAAATCCGTGTCGTGCTTCAAACAACGGCACAAACAGCATGCTGTGTAATACTGGGTGCGGGATCCGCCACCACGCTAGAGACGCCACGGCGAAAGTCGAAAGCAAACCCGGCCCCACCCCCAGAGGAATTTGGATTCCGTCTGTGGTGAAAAAAAGGGAGCTTGGCCGTTTGGGGATTAATAATGGACGCTTGTATGAGTTGCCGGAACGAATGCACATGCAAGTCCTCGTTGGCTGGAAAATAATGTTGGGCTTGTATGTCATCATAGCAAACTATGCGTGGGGTTTCCTCCCCCCTCAAGATAAGGGTCCCATCGACTCTTTCACTCTCAGCGTTGGTCATAAATGTTTCCCACGGAGCAGATGAGATTTGATCTGCTCCACAGGGCTTGTTACAACCCTCTTTAGGTGAGCCCTGCATGCCCTATTCTGATTCAAACCCCTTGCTGCTAATGCTGGCAGACCGTCGCGGATTACAAATTTTCCTCCGCGGAGGGCACGTTGAGGACGCTAATGGCAACGCTGCCGGCCGGTGGGCTACATCATGTGGAGTGTCTACCTTAGCCTTCAAAGACTTGACATAATAGACAGGGTGCATTCGATACGCTTATTTGTACGCCAGCTGGTTCACAAAGCTTCTTGAGCCTGACGTCCAAGCCTTCTGCCATTGCTGCTGTTGATCATTTGCATTTTCCACCTCTTTGAGATTTTCTTATCCAACTACCTTGACCTACCTGATCGACTCTCAGCGTCCTCAACTTGACCAATAGACTTTCGTACTCACAGAGATACCCTTGTCTTTCTCATTTTCTATTTCGACAACAACACCATGGCGGGGGCCGCGAGACCAGAGGAAGACGGCCGCTGGGGCGAAAATGCGGCAGGCGAAATCTCAGTAAACGCCGCACTGGAGGAGTATCACGATCTTGAGAAGGAGTTGAGCACGATTCAACACCGCCATTCTACTGCATATCAACGGAAGCCTTCAGAACACCATGGCGATGCCGGAGGAGAGAGTGACTCGACAATCGCACCTAGTCTATCTGGCAATGACACATTCGACCTGCCCGACTTTCTCAGGAGGGGAATCATGGACATGCGCACACCGAGCGGCGGGCCAGCAAAGAGACTAGGTGTTTCTTTCAAGAATTTGACAGTCAAGGGCATCGAGTCATCGACGAAGCAAGTGACGACGTTTCCCCGAGATCTAGTCAACACATTTGGACCGGACTTTTACCATTTCATCACTGGCATCTTCCCCAAACTAAAGATTCACAAAGAGCCGACTGTCGATCTCATTAGGAACATGACAGGAACGGTGCGACACGGGGAGATCCTGCTAGTTCTAGGGCGACCAGGTTCCGGATGTTCGACTTTTCTGAAGGCCATCGCCAACCACCGGGACGAATACGCCAAGGTCGATGGAGATGTACATTATGGCGTTATACCGGCAGAAGATCAACTGGAGCGATACCGAGGCGAAGTCGTGTACTGCGAAGAGGACGATCGGCATTTCCCATCGCTCACGGTCTGGCAGACTTTGTGGTTCGCTCTGAAGACAAAGACACGGAAAAGAGAGCAATGGACGATCCCACTGATTCTCGATTCGCTTCTTCAAATGTTTGGAATAGATCACACTAAGAACACACTGGTTGGCGACGAACATATTCGAGGTGAGCAGGTCAGGCCTTGACAACCTTGAGCCAGCCCCGACTGACTCTTTTCAGGTGTTTCTGGAGGGGAGCGCAAGCGTGTGAGTCTGGCTGAGACACTAGCCACACGAGCATCTGTTGTCTGCTGGGACAACTCTACCCGAGGACTCGATGCCAGCACGGCTCTCAGTTTCGCCAAGTCGCTCCGCGTCTACACTGATGTTAGCGGGAGGACGACCCTCGTGACGCTCTACCAAGCTGGAGAGTCAATCTATGAATTAATGGATAAGGTTCTTGTCATAGACGACGGACGCATGCTTTTCCAGGGACCTGGTGATGAGGCGAAGAAATACTTTGAGGACTTGGGATACCTATGCCCTCCTAGACAGTGAGTGATAGTAGACCTATTATCGATTGGTTGAGAAGCTAACAATCCTGCCCATCAGAACTACTGCCGACTTTCTCACTTCTATCGCCGACAAGAACGCCCGTCATTTCCAACCCGGCCGAGAAGAATCGGCTCCAAAGACACCGGAAGACCTTGAACGGACATTTTTGGAGAGCGAACACTACCAACGCATCCTGCAAGATGTTGAGGACTACGAACGAGGCAGCAGATCAGCGAACAACGACAAGCATCGCATGTTCGCAGCCACCGTCAAGGATGCTAAGAGCAAGACCGTCATCGGCGATTCCATCTACACCGTCTCGTTTTTCAAGCAAGTGGCTGCCTGCACCAAGCGCCAGGCATGGCTTCTGTGGGGTGACCGGAGCTCCTTTTACACGAAGCTCGCCATCATCATCGCCAACAGTCTCATCGTCTCATCGCTTTTTTACGGCTCCGGACAGGACACGTCTTCCGTCTTTGCGAGAGGCGGTGTTGCTTTCTTCTCCATTGCCTTTATCGGATGGCTTCAGTTTGCAGAACTCGTCCCTGCGATTGATGGTAGAACAACGATCGAGAGGCAGCGAGTGTTTGCTTTTTACAGGCCATCTGCTGTAGTCATTGCGAGGATGCTCTTGGACTTCCCACTGGTCCTCATCATGACGCTCTTGTTCTCCATACCAGTCTACTTCTTGGCGGAATTCGACGTTGACGCCTCCAAATTCTGGATCTACACACTCATCGTGTACACGGCTACCTTTTGTCTAACAACCATGTACCGGATGTTCGCCTCACTGTCTTCCACCGTTGACGATTCTATCCGATTCGTTGGCGTCGGTAAGTCCGCTTTTCCAGCTCAGTAACTCTCTTGAAGATCATTCTAACTGACAATATCAGTTCTCAACATCATGTTCATCATGACGGGATATGTCATCCCCAAACCAAATCTCCTCAGCGACGCTATCTGGTTCGGCTGGATCTACTACATCAACCCTGTAGCCTACGGCTTCGAAGCACTTCAAGCCAACGAGTTCTTTGGACGAGAAATGCAATGCAGCGAGTCTCAGCTCGTGCCACGCGGCCCCGGATCCGATCCCAACTATCAAGGCTGCAGTCTTCCTGGCTCAACTATGGGTAGCACCGTCGTCAGCGGTCCTGACTATCTACAGGCTTCGTTTCAATAGTAAGATTCGCATGCCAGTTTCTCCCTCGTGGGTTCACACTGACATGATGTAGCTCGAGAGCGAACCTATGGCGCAACTTTGGCATTATGATCGCCTTCACCGTCTTCTTCCTCGCCATGACCGTTCTGGCTGTTGACACGATTAGCTTCAAGGGATCCGGTGCCCAGTCCCTGATTTTCGCGAAACCCCGTGATGACAAGAACGTGGACAACGAGAAGAGCAGGCCTGCGGAAGAGACCGACGAGGCATTTGAGCCCATCGGCGACGGCCAAAGTGTTTTCACATTCAAGGACATCAACTACACAGTCCCTTACGGCAACGGTGAACGGCAACTCTTGAACGGCGTCTGTGGATATGCCAAGCCTGGGAAGATGATTGCGCTGATGGGCAGCTCGGGCGCTGGCAAGACGACTCTTCTCAACACCATCGCCCAGAGACAAAAGATTGGGGTCGTTACGGGGGATATGCTTGTGAACGGGGCTAGCTTGGGGCCTGAGTTCCAGAGAGGCACTGGTTTCTGTGAGCAGAGAGACATCCACGAAGGTACCGCCACGATCAGAGAGGCATTGGAGTTTTCTGCGCTTCTTCGGCAGGAACGTGCGATCCCTCGTGAGGAGAAGATTGCGTACGTGGATCGGATAATTCACCTTCTGGAACTGGGTGATTTGCAGCACGCCATCATATCTTCCTTGACAGTGGAGCAGAGGAAGAGAGTCACGATTGGAGTTGAACTCGGTAAGCCTTCTACCTATTGAAGTCCTCGCTTCACCTGGGAACCTCAACTGACATACGACTAGCTGCTAAACCAAGTCTCCTGCTCTTCCTTGATGAGCCCACGAGTGGTCTCGACAGCCAATCTGCATTCTCCATTGTTCGATTCCTCCGAAAGCTATGCGACGCTGGGCAAGCCATCATCTGCACAATTCACCAGCCTTCTTCCGATCTCATCGAGCAGTTCGACATGATCTTGGCCCTCAACCGAGGCGGCAACACTTTCTATTTTGGCCCCGTCGGCACCAATGGCTCAGTTGTCATCGACTACTTCACACAGAGAGGCTTTCCTTGCCCCCCAAGCCGCAACGTCGCTGAGTTCATCCTCGAGACGGCATCACAACCGTCGATCAAAGATGGCCAGCGCATCGACTGGAACGAGGAGTGGCGCAATTCGGAGGAGCACAGAGCCATTGTTGCAGAAATCGATCAGATCACTGCCGAGAGACGGGCTCCGCCAGAGAGGTCGACGGCGCAGACGGAGTTTGCGGCCTCGACTGCCTACCAGTGCCTCCTTCTCACGAAGAGGATGTTTGTTCAACACTGGAGAGAGCCCCAGTACATGTATAGCAGAGTATTTGTGCATACGATCATGGGTATCTTCAACGGATTCGTAAGTTTGGCAACTGGTTCTCTCCTGAATTGTGGCAGGTACTAACTTCTTCTTAGACATTTTGGATGCTTGGAAACGACATCGCAGGCATGCAGAACCGCATGTTCAGTGCCATTATTCTCATCTTCTTCGTACCTCCCACAGTTGTCAACAGCGTCGTGATCAAGTTCTTCCAGAACCGAGATCTGTGGGAAGACCGCGAACTGCCTAGTCGCACATATGGCTGGATTGCATTCTGCACAGCCAACGTTGTTTGTGAAATCCCCATGGCTATCGTATCTGCCACCATCTACTGGCTGCTGTGGTACTTTCCCGTCGGCTTCCCGGCTACTTCGTCTGTCTCTGGCTACACCTATCTCATGGTTCTCGTCTGGTCTCTGTTCCAATCCAGCTGGGGCCAGTGGATTTCCGCCTTCGGGCCCTCATACTCCACCGTGTC
Organism: Colletotrichum tamarilloi; assembly: GCF_030869305.1. Lineage (NCBI taxonomy): Eukaryota > Fungi > Ascomycota > Sordariomycetes > Glomerellales > Glomerellaceae > Colletotrichum > Colletotrichum tamarilloi. Next base: position 15,978 of record NW_026849482.1, on the reverse strand, counting down.
AAACGTAAGCAACTGAAGCATACTTGTGCTCCGATTTCTTTCTAACATTGACATCAACAGATCCTGCCCTTCTTTTTCGTCATGATCGCCATCTTCAACGGTATCTTGGTGCCTTATGCCTCCATGCCCTCATTCTGGAGGTACTGGATGTACTACATCAACCCAACAACCTGGTTCAGCCGAGGCGTCCTCTCGGCCGTCCTCCCACCGGCAGTGGTGCAGTGTAGCTCCGCAGAGTTTGCCAGGTTCAATCCGCCTCCAGGCTCAACCTGTGGCCAATATGCCGACCGGTTCGTCAATGAGGTCGCGATGACGGGCTACCTGGAGGACCCTAACGCGACGTCCAATTGCGGCTACTGTCCATACAATAACGGCGGCGAGTACATGCAGACGCTCAACGTCCACAACAGCGATAAGTGGCCAGCTTTTGGCATCTTGGTTGCCTTTGCCGTTGCCAACTGGGCTCTTGTGTACTTCTTTGTTTACACTGTTAGAATCCGGGGATGGTCTTTTGGGATTGCGACGATGACGAGATGGTGTTCAAAGCTTTCAAGCAAGATCTTTGGGCGCGGCAAGCAGAGCACCACCGAGCGTACTGAAGCTTGATCTGGATGGAAGTACATAGAGTAGACTCGATTGAACATCGCGAATACGTAAATCATCTGTATAATAGTAAGACCCAATCCTTCGCAGCTTGGGGTATCCGTCTTCCTCGCATCATATGCCCCAAACGAGACTTGCTTGGCTTGCATCCAGCACAGCCGAAGGAATACATAGGCTCGCTGCAGAATGACGCGACTGTCTTCACTTCGAAAACGACAGACGAATGAAGATCTTGGACGTTCCCGTGTGACACACCCCCACCGGCGCTAGCTGCTGAGGCTTCTTGCAGACCGAGATCGACGTCTTCAGTCGGGGATTCTGAGACATTCATTTAGTACTGCGGCCCGTCGCGCCAGGCAACCTACCCCCATGCTCGACGCGTTTTGCAGAACATCAAAACCGGGCTGTCGCCTCTGACGCTTGCCATCAAAGGAGCTTGGGTTCGTAGCTGGTTCTTTGATTCTGTGCCTGTCTGTCTGTGCCTCTGATCGGAGTGCATCGCGCTTCGCCATGTCTTTGAGCACATTTGGAGGGGATGCCATCATTGGTGAGAAGCACGAATCTCAGCCTACTTTCGAACATGTCCCCGGCGCTTCTCTTCTCAAAGGGTTCCCTGTGTCTGCGGACATAGAGCGATGGTGCTACCGACACAGATCGCGGGATGGTACCGAACCAACGCTAGGGGTAATATACTTCGACACTGGTAGCGATGCGAAAGAGTACCTGCAGATCAAAGCCGAGGTGGCTGCTAAGGTACATACATCACTCTACCTAGTATGGATTGAGAGGATTGAACTAACATTAAACTATTTAGGCTGGAATTCGATACATATCACATCGACTTGCGCCTGACGCGTCGGCCGATGAGACGCTCGATAAAATTGCGGAATTGAATGAAGACGGAACCACCCATGGCATTCTAATACAGCGACCTCTACCACACCATCTCGAGGAACGCGAAATAATGGGTAGCATTCACACCAGAAAGCACATTGAGGAATACGCAAAGGGATATGCGACCAATATTGCAGCGGATGCCCTGAGACGGCTACTTTACGCCTACCAAAAAGCCTGGATGCTCGACCTGACCATCGTCCTGGTGGGAGGCACTAACATCATCACGCCAGGCTTCAAGGCGGACTTGATGCGCCATCTTCCCCATGTCGAAATCCTGGAAGCGATCGATGGTAAACTGGATAGCATCGACTGGAAGGACTCCAAGCGCCACTTCGTTATTATGACAGAACGGAACGAGGGCGGATCCATCAAACCGAGCATGATTGGATCTGGGGTTAAGCTGGTAGTTGACCTCGGTTTTGATGTGAAGACCAAAATGGGTGATTTGGATCCTGGAGTGCACGATATTAGCAATCTTGTTGTCGTGCCTACTCCAGGAGGAGTGTTACCGGTCATCATTTGGCTCATGATGGAACGCACTATCAAGGCAAAGAGACACCTAGACTCCCCCCGAATGTGCTATCCTCTAGGCATGCAGGCTGGATGTACAGTCTCCTAAGCACCCCTGATTATGGCGTACGAAGTAGCCAAGTACATAACGCTATCTTCGACATTAATCACTAATTCAAACTTCTAAGAGCTTGGTAGCTCGAGTCGAACACTGAATAGATTAGATATCGATGTTTCATGCCTTTTCCACCTCGCTCACTCCCATACTAACTTCTTTCGTCAACTCATCCCCTTGAATCAATCCCAACTGTTGCCTGATAATTGCCATTCTGGTCATGTCCGCCTCTCCTTGATTACCACCAAAAAGCTTGTCCATCTCTTCGATCCGAACTCCCTTGGTTTCGGGAACGAAGAAGTAGACCCATACAATTAGAATTACACAGAACGCTGACAAGTTAGTATTAACTCATGCACTCGACAGTCCAAGGAGTTTCTGACTTACCTAGGAAGAAGTAGAATGTGCCGAATGTGATCGCCTCGAGCATTCGGGGAGTGATGAGAGCAACGATGAACTTTTGAATGTGAGCATTGCGTGCAAGACTATCAGCATTTCGTGTTGACTTACGTTGCTCAGCCAATTGGTTCCAATCGCAAGACCAACCGCTTGGGATCGGACTCCAGGCGGGAAGATCTCCGAAGGCACAATCCAGTTGACGCATCCGATGCTGAAAGCAAAATTGGCGATGTAGGCCCATATAAAGAACGCAGCAGCCCACCCAGCTGACTTATTGCTTGCCCAGCTGTCTTTGTAGACAGCATAAAGAGTTCCAACAATGAGTTGGGAAACCCCCATGCCAACTCCGCCGATGAGGAGGACTTTCTTCCGCCCCCATCTGTCCATGAACATGATGGCGGGGATGGTGGAGAAGAAGTTAATGACCCCAACGACACCAGTTGCTAGTAGATCTACGGAGTTGTCTGAGAGTCCTATGTTCCGGAAGATTGTCGGCGAATAATAGATGATAGCGTTGATGCCTCGCCTTCTTGTTAGTCATACATTAAGAAGACGCCGAGATTACCACTAGACTTTGGATACAACCAAGTAGTACAATCAACTCAGATATGGGACATACCGGTAAATTGTTGTATGAGTTGAAGGAGGCAGGCAATCACCAAGCGACGATTGAGATGGCGAACAACGAATAGCGACTTGTATCTCTCCAACGTGAGTTTCAGGCGTGAAGTGACGCCAGGAAACAACTCGGCGGTTGTCTCGATGTCAAATCGGGCTGCGACCTTGATCTCTGTCAACTCGAGCTTAAGCCGAGCATCTGTTGGGGGGACACGCCGGATGCGGACAAGGGTGGCAAGCGCATCCTCCTCGCGATCTAGTAGTTTAACGTAAGTATACGGCTAATCGCCTAAGGTTTCGATCATTCATACCTTTCATCAAAAGCCAACGCGGGCTGTATGGTAAAAAGAAGGTCCCAGCTCCTAGTATTATTGAGGGCACACATTGGAGAGCGAGCGGGAGTCTCCAAGCTGCAGGAGACTGGCCGTCACCTGTACCTCCGATATGCTGGGTACCGTAATCTAGCCAAAAAGCAATCATGATTCCCACTGTAATGCCAAGCTGCTGAAGCGCGACCAGACTTCCTCGAAGGTTTGGCGGCGCGAGCTCACTCAGGTATAGGGGAACAACCATGGACAACTGGCCGATCGACAACCCGGCAATGAAGCGGCCGATAAATATCATGGGAACGTTGATCGACGCAGCTTGGATGATCGAGCCGATGAGGAAGATGATGTTGGCTAGGAGAATAGTCCAGCGACGAGATAGAGCGTCAGCAATTGGGCCATTGACCAATGCGCCAACCATTGCTCCCAGTGTGAGTACTGCCACCATCCATCCTTGGAGAGTCGCATCTTCGGAGAGGGTTGGAAATTGTTTGGCCTGTAGGGATAGACGTTAGGTTGTTGAGACCCACGGGCGGCAAAGGAGTTGAACGCAGACTGACAAAATTGTTCATCACCAGAACGCCACTGATTACGCCTTGGTCGTAACTGGAGGAGCCTCAATCAGTCTTGCACTTCAATTTGATTTTTCATCAAAGAGGCCAGGAGTCCGCGTGAAAACTTACCCAAATAACACACCACCAATGCTTGCAAAACATGCGAGAAAGAAGATGTATGGCTCGTGAACGAGACCTTTGTAGCCTAGTAATGATGTTTAGTGATGCTCGTCATTCAGGCCAATACTTTGGGTTTGTATTACCAGCTGCGCCATACGAGATCTCCATGTCGAATATAGTATCTTATTAATAAGGTAGAAGTAGGAGCCTGATAGTCCAAGAAACAAGAGGTCAGGACTTGCAGCTGCAGGAGCAAAGAGTATGATTATACATGAAGAAGACGTAACACATCATCGGAGAATTGCCCCCCAGACGACCCACGTCAGACTCTCTGGGGTTCCTGCAACGACCGGGGAAACTGGGGAAAGTGGATGCTACTACGGTGCCGCAAGCCTGAATCTTGTTGTCGGCGCGCTGTGCTCCGAAGGTGGAGGCGACGAGGATGCTTTCATCAGATGACTCCAACTTGTAGTTCGTCGGCGTTGTTCTACCCGACATGCTTTCTTCATTAACATTAGACCCAATCCTTCCATCAACGTCCGAGAAAGATCAACTTTCACCCCGCTTTGGGTTCAACACCCTGGTCTTAATGTCATAAGGTACTTATGTCACGGCTCCATCTTTGGACTTCACAATGAGAGCGGTGGTTACCGCAGCCTCGGTTTGTCTCCCGCCTAAATTAGGTTACGAACACATTCGATTTGACGTGAAACTCGAGCAAATTCTTGTCAATTAGCTCCAGACTCATTTTTAGTGTGACTAATTCCCATCGTGTTGGTAACACTTCAAGACAACATATTCCCGATGACGATCCATTAGGGTTACTTCCAGCTGCTCTGGTAGAAGCCTTTACAAAGATGCCCTTTTGGTCTAGTAGTCAAAGATGACAATATCGTAGGCAGGAAGTCTGGTGTCATCAAGCTCCCTTCCAATGCCGTTGGTCCCGGATGCACTGTGTGCACAGCTTAGGTAGGTAATGTTCGATCTATCGTAATGACCGAAAATTGAAGGTGACGCCAATTCTGCCGCTGATTCAACATCATGGCCACAGATCCTTTGACCATACACGTGTTGGGTGAGTTAAAGAAGTCTTTGCAGGAGGAGAAGGCGGCACACTTTTCCCTTCACGTTTAGGAACATACATAAGATGCGGAGGACCATATCCAGAAAATAATCTCGTAGTGTTACGATATTTGCTTCACGTTTCTCCAAAATCGAATATTGCTTAATTCGCTAGATGATGGTAGGTTGAAGAGGCTAAGTTATGGCCCATTACACCTCATGGGTTTGCAAGAAAGAAGTATTCCATTGGGAAGTTAATGAGGGACTCCCCTAAAACACATGTTTCCTAGGCGATAAAACCAATTTGTTCTATGGTAACTATCGTCAACCCCTTAATGCCTCATTATCTGATTCTGCCTGTGATCCAAGCCACACCGCAACATGGCGACTTTGGACACCAGGCATGCAACTTAGGAAGTCACAAAATGCAATGCTGCGCGCACTGGCCCTTTTCGAGCGTTATGTTATTTGTGAAAACCTCACCTATTTTGGATTAATCCTTCATCATCGAGATGCCGATCGATACGCGCGGCATACAACAGACTGGAGGCTTTTGTCCGTCGTACTTCATAGTCTTTCTGGCTTAGCACTCTGACAGCAAGCCACAATATTGTCGCCCCTGCCGATGGAACTGCGTCTATTCCTCATTGCGTTATTCATCAGGCGTTGTGGCTTGACAGTTCAAGCCACCAGATTCTAGGCTGCCAAGTCGAAACGGCGAAGGGCGGGAGTGGGTGCCGAGCTCGGCGTTCTATCTGGGCTCGTGCACTGAAAGGGAACAGCAAAATTTCGTACAAAATCATGAAGCAAAGGTAAGAGAGGTAAGTCGGCTCGTTCCGGTGCTTTCCCTCGAAGTCGTTCACGTTCTTACATACATGCGAGCAATAGTGGCATGCTGTCTGCTGTCCTTCGTAGGTAGTTGTGTGTGAAGCGAGATCAGAGTCGTTCAAACTTGAGCGAGAAAAGCCGCGAAACCGTTCAGGAAGCGGAAGTAGGCGACTTCAACATGGCTTTTGTGAAAGCGGATGTAACGGAAGCGACCGCGCGGCCTCCCGAAGATGGCGACGCCCTCAAGCCCATGAAGCCAGGAACACTTGGGTCTAGTCCTCCTTGGGCACAAGTGCTCAGCCGGACTGTCACTAGTCGCGCTAGTACCTGGCATCGACTCATCATCTGTGCAATCAGAGTCGAGATCGGCAAAATTTCTTCCGTACTCGCTTTCGCGGCAGTCTAGTGTAGACCGGCGCCACGATCGGCGCGAACCTTGCCCTTTCTGGACCTCATGATAACTTCACTTCTGCTTTTTCGCTTCTTCGCACATAGATTGCGGTTTTGAGTGGCAACTGCTGTGGTAATATTGATGCATGGCTTCTGCTTCATCATCGCAACAGTTCAGTCTTGAGCAAAGTTTTAGAATTTAGATGGCCTTATATGTAAGATCGGAAATATAGTAAATTTCGATGTACTTAGATGAGGGTTCATCAAAAAGCAAGACCGGAAACACCCTGTCAACTGACGATATGAACACATGTCTTAAGATGCTTTGAGGCATTTTCTGTCCTAAAGGCCAACTCCTGGCCGAGAATCTGATAACAGTGAAGCTTGTGGCACAAACAGTAATATATCCGAAGCTGAAATTCACCTGATCAGCTCAATCGAATATTACTCTAGTCGAGAAGCACCGGAAAATTTGGATGCCTCCGAATACTCATGGGAAAATCCGAGCGGGAAGATCGCGTAATGTTTCCTAGGCATGTTATGCTGTGCACTTCTTTGTTCCAGACTTCTCCCCGGCATCCACTTGTGTGGAACTACATCGATAATCGCTTTCCCATCTTTTTGGGTTTCCCAGGAAGCTTATTTTGGTCTTAGCTGCTCAATAGATTGATCGGCGACATGCGATAGGAGCACAGCGCATCCTCGTCGTCCGTTCCGTCGGTAACACCGTAGGACTAACATAACAAAAGCATGGCGTCTACTCGCTTAGCGCCTTACGATGCAGAGTAGTCAGGGACTGTCCCTCAAATTTTCTCATCTGCCGAAGCAACATCATAGGTCAACAAGCGGTCTCTCACCACTTTGCTGGACTATTGATCGTCAGCCGCCCGTTACCCCTGCTGACAACCCCTGCATATCCGAGTCCAGACTCCTACGCAAGCTGGGGATCTCCACCAGGCACGAGGGGTTGAGCTAGGTAAAATCTGCTGTTTTGGGTCCGTGGACTCTCAGCTACAACTCCCGTTGCGAGCTGAATTCCTCAATCTAGCAACGGGCAAGGCGGCTACACGCTCAACCCACGTGGATCTATCATCGACCTGACCCAAGAACACCAGCGACTCAAGCCCAATACAGCCATCTGTGCGGCCTTAGGGGTCCAGAATCTGTTACCAACAGTCTGGAAATGCTGTCTAGCAGGGGAGCAAGGGCCTTTAGAGCGAACAAGACACGGCCGCCTTTCCCAATCCCATGGTACAGCTCCGTGGTCCAGCTCCGGGCCTAGTCGTCCACCGCTTCTTGCCGGCCGCGTGATGTGGAAATGAGCACTCAGCATCAACACTATTGTATGCATCGTGAAGATGAAGCGAGCCGTGGAGAGAGCTGCGCACTGTTGTCGTCGCAAGTGCGATATTGGCGAACTGAAGAGTGAAAAGCATTGGCTAGACTACGAGGTCAGAGGCCTCGTGGGATGAGTACATAAAGAACTGAGATATCCGCCATTATCGACGAAATATCTCATCAGTCAACTCAAGCCTCTTCGCTCCTCTTCACTCTCTTAACACCTTGAGCTCCGATCCTTGAAAGCTCTTTCTTTCGATCGACTTCTCCAGTTCGACAGAGATCATTCAAAATGCGCTCTGCTCCTATCATCAGCGCCTTTGTCGCGCTCGCCAAGGCCCAAGACCTTGTCTGGCAGGTCATTGACGATGCTCCCGAGCCGCCTCACACCACCGTCCCCGTTGGTGCTACCCCGACCATCGTTCCTTACGATGCCAACGCTGCTGCCGCCAGTGTCGTCGCCGAGGTCAAGGCTCCCGAGGGACAGTACTGCTCCTTGTACTCCAAGTCCTGGGACAACAGCTATGCCGTCAACAACGGCCAATGGCGCGGCAGTGACCACTACACCATCTCTTACAGCTTCTCCTACACCAACGCCACGGATGCCGGCAAGCCCAGAATCCCCTGCGCCGTCGCCAGTGCCAGCTCTGCCATTGTCACCTCCAGCCTTCAGCCTTACTGCTCTTCTCTCCTCGGCTACACGACCCCGGTCACCACCGCCACAGAGACTGACTTCACTACCATCCCTGCCACCACGGTCGTCTCGACTGTCACTCCCTTGACCACTTCTTACAGCACCACCACCCAGCTGGTTGCCGTCACCAAGCAGCTCAAGCGTGACCTGCCTCCCCGTCCCACCACTACTTGCCTCCACGATGATCCCACTCCCCTCGACCACTCCATCAAGGTCAGACGTGGTCTCTGGGCCCGCGATGAGCCTCTCGTCAACGGTACCAAGGATGATGACGGAAACTTCGTCGATGTTGTTGCCCTTCCCGATGTCACTCCTTCCAACACCACCACTCTTAGAAAGGCTCGCCGCGATGGTACCCCCGCTGGTCTTTCCGGATTCTCTGGTATGTTTCATTCTCCTCTGTCTCAACCCGCTTGATACTAACTGCTATCTCCAGCCGATGTCGTCTCTTCTGCTTGCTCTCTGCTCGCCACCCCCGTAACCAGCACCATGACCGCCTCCGCTACCACTGTCCAGACTATCACCAGCGGCGCGGCTTTGAGCACCACCACTGCAGCCACCAGCACCGTCATCGTCGTCCAGACTGTCACTTCTACTACCACCATCAACGTCGCCGCCAGCGCTCCTACTGGTACCATCGGCTACCTCAGCCTCAACCCCATCGTCAACCCCAACTCCCAGTACGCCCTGTCCGACGATGCCACCCACATGACCGACAACTGGTACAAGCAGGGTAGCCGTGAGACTTTCATTGTGGCCGCAGACGGCAGCCTCTACTCTGTCACTCACAACGCCTACTACTACATCGACACCTCGTCCACTTACAGCTTGCTCTACTGGTCCAACAACAAGAGCAGCGCCATGAAGATCTTCTCCTACACCACACTCGCCAACGGCAACTCCCAGGTCTTCATGAACTCCAATGGCAAGGCCTACCAGTTCTGCATCCGCCAGGCGAGCAAGGTTGGCGATGGCAACACCGGCTCTGGCCAGCACATCTACGCCTTCTCCACCGCGACTGCACCTCTCAGCTACTGCACTATCATTGATTTGATCATTATCCCTGCATAAGCGAATCGAGCAACTAACTTCGTTATGGTTTCATATCTCAACATTAGAAAGATGGCGTGGCGTTTTAGTGATAGGGGGTGATTTCCTTAATTTTTCTTAGACTCTTGGCTCTAGACTTCAAATATCAAGCAATAATTAATATTAATGAAAAGAATATCTAAAACACTTTGCACGTTCCCGCCCCAACAGTTCCTGATGGTCAACATGCCACGTTCCTAGTATAAGAATCGTGACAAGGAAGATGGCAAGATTTGGGTCGCACTTCGAGTCTAACAAGCCTGACATTATTTGATCTACGCAGCCATCTTCGCCGACTTTCTACAGTTCACGGACAATATTGGCGTACTATGATATTGGGATGCGGAAGCACTCTGCTGATACAAACGGGGCCATCATCAAAGCTCTTGACAATGTCCGTCTCTCTTGGGATGGTCTGTGAAGCAAGCCGTATTCCCCACCCAGCTCCCCCGCAATTCATCCCGCATTTGTGGCTTTTGAGTGGCGTACATCGGGCGACTGTGCTCCGAGGACAACGTCTTGAGGGGTAGAGCAAAAGTTCGGAGTTTGACAACTTGTCTGATGAGGCGTATGCAAGCTTGATAATATCTTAAGACTCTCCAAAGAGACCTGAGATGTCCCACGCAGCCTCGAGAGATTTCTGCAGAGACGATAAACCATACTTGAGCTCAATTTCGGCCCTCTGGCCCCCGATGTTCCACATGAGTCGAACTATTCATGACAGGGACTGAACGTTGAAGAACGAAGTATGCCGAACTCTAGCCGCCGATGTCCCAATCCAAGCACCGTCCGGGCCTGCGTCAACTGCCAGAAGCGCAAAAGCCGATGCATGAGAGGCAGCGCAGCCAACGACCCATGTTCTTACTGCGCCAAAACAGGCAAGACGTGCAGCTTTGAGAAGCCCCCTGATCGGACGCCTTTGACCCGGAAGAACCTCGACGCAGCCGAGCTCCGGTGCAAGCAGCTCCAGAATCTCATCAGATCCTTGAACCCGGAGCTTGACATCAATTCAGCCCTCGGAGAGACGCAGAACCAGCAGGAGTCAGTAGGAAATGAAGATGATGACGGAAGCGGCTCGTTACATTCCCCGCTGGGAGACTCGGATGAAGTCACACCTCATAGCTACGAATGGCACGAAGGGTCGCTGTCGCCAGAGTTCAAATCTTCAGGCCACGAGAATGACGGAATGGCCATGCTACCAACCCACGACTCTGGTTACTTAGGTAAGCCTAGCCATGTTCTAGAATGGCCTGCGGAGGACAGTTGACCGATGAGCGATGCCTAACGTCAACTCTTAGGGAGCAGTTCCGGTTCCCAGTTGCTTGGGGAGATCGACTCCGTGATCCACGTTGCGCATCCAGCCACTCACCACCACACATCGCATCGTAAAAGACAACGTAGATCATCCAGTTCAGCCGGATTCGCGGTACCTGAGCCTTTCGATCTGCCATCGTCATACATCGCTGGCCGGTTGATCGATGCCTACTTCCTACTCTACAATACCTCCTACCCGGTTCTTCACGAGAGGATTTTCAGAGAAAGGGTTGAAGCAGGGCGTCGTCAACGGCCCACGAACTCACCATGGCGTGTCGTCTATCAAATGGTTTTAGCCATCGGCCACTGGCTCTCTAGCACCGAGTCAGAGCATCTGCAGTCAAGCTACTACAGCGCAGCGCGGTCCAGTCTGTCTCTTCAGATGCTTGAGTCTGGCACCATCGAGACAGTTCAGGCGTTTTTGCTTATGAGCAACTACCTACAGAAGAGAGATAGGACCAATACTGGCTACAACTTTAGCGGTTTGGCGTACAGAATGGCGTTGGGTTTAGGTCTTCATCGCGAACCTCCAGGGTTAGAAGATACTTTAGGACATGAGCGGCGACGGCAGCTCTTCTGGACTATCTACTGTTTCGAGAGTGGTTTTAACATCACCACCGGGAGGCCACCCGCGATGTCAGAAGATTTCATAGATACCCGGATTCCTCGAAATATCGACGATAAGGTGTGTTGTCTTCCTAAGTTTCGATCCTTTTGATTCCTATTTGCTCATTTCTTCTAGGAACTGCCTCTCAAGGCACCGGTTCCGCCACCGGTCAATTACCCAACTACCTACTCAGCAATTATCGCCCAAGCAAAGCTAGCCAAAATTGCTGATGCTGTGTATCATGAGTTTCTACTGGCAAAAACCGCCGGAACAAAAGTCGAATACAGAGTGGCCGAAACAATGGACCGAGATCTGAACTGCTGGGAACAAGCTTTGCCCGCATATTTCACCCAGACCGACTGCCCATCGTGCTTCCGGGCGCCTCGAGCGGTCGTGCTCTGGAAAGAGCAGAACCTTCGCATTCTCCTCTGGCGCGGCAGTCAGCAACACCACAGCTACCTGCCCACCAAAGTGAAGGCGGAAGAGAAGTGCCTGAACGTTGCTATGCAAAGCATTCATGATATTGCTACTTTCTGTATGGCGAATGAAGTTTCTCTACACCAGGGTATCGTGTGGTACGCGACATACTTTCTTTTCCAGGCCACTCTAGTCCTGGAAGCAAACTATCTCACCAAAAGCACTTCCACAGACCAAACCGACAGACTTGCATGGCAGCACTCAGTCTCCAAGTCACGCGCCTGCTTAAAGACCTTGGCGCAGAAGAGCAGATCGGCGAAACGATGTCTGGAGATGCTGGATCGCATCCACAACCAGTTCCAGTTTCTACCGCAATTGGACTTGGGATTGGATCAAGCCTACTTCCAATCCGTGGTTCCTCAAATGTTAGATGAGGCTGAAGCGAGACCGGCGGCGTCCCACTTTGTCGCGCCGACCCAGAACTTTGCTGATCTGCCGAGTGAGAATGACTTTGCCTTCTATAGTGAAAGTCAACCAGCTTTTGATGACGATGCTGCGGACCCAAGCCTGCGGATGCTGCTCAATGAATCTTCCATAGACTTCATGGAAAATATGCCGCTCGACCTATTACTTGGGGATTGGACGTCTTGATGTCATTTTTAAACATGAGTGACTGATCGTCCATGACAAAGTCATCACACACAATAGTGGTGCCACGAAGCTTTGTTACATCAAGGGGAAATAAAGTGTTTCGCATTCCTTGTCATGGACAATTAAAGTGTACTAAAAAAAGCTCTTCAAAATGGTACAGCATTCACAGGGATGCGATGCTGATCTACGTGCTCAAACGCGCTCAAAAAACCTCCCATTGCTCTATAACTAGGCGAAAATACTCTAATCGCTCAAGCCATAACAAAGTCTACACAACTTTCGTATGTCTGCTTCGCCGCAGTGCCAACCCAGAACCATTGAACGACGCACTGGCCAGCCTGAGCGCAGGTGCCCGCGGGCAGGTTGGAGGGCATGGTGATGTCAAAGTCGGTGTTGTTCTTGGGCAGTGCCGCGAGGTTCTCGTCGGCGTAGCTGTCGAAGACGATGAGAGGTTGTCCGATAACCTTGTTGGTTGCGGTATCGACAATGGAGACATTCATGGGGCCCTCGTGGGGGATCGGGATCTCGGCCTTCATGTTGACGACCTGTCCAGCCTTGAAGGTCTGGACATTGGCCTTGTTGTCCTCGAACTTGGCTCCTCTGCATAGATCAAGTTGGCCTTGGGTAGAGTGTTAGTAACTTGGGTCATTCGCTCATGTACCATAGGCTTGCTTACATGTTGCAGGAGGGTTGGTGAAGTCTTCCAAGGGAATGGTGGGATCGGCCGTCACGGCCTTCACGTTCGCTTGTCCACACGCTGCAGCCATTGCGGCGCCGACACCACGGGCAGGAGGCGAGACGAGACGATGTTGCCATGAGCAGAAACCAAAGCGGCGAGCAGCGCCGTGGCGGCAGTGATTGAAGCGCGCATCTTGAAGTAATTACTTGGGATGTTTGTTTATCGGCCTGTGAAAGCGGAAGTGCAGGTAGTCTCGCGGTTTTTGAATAAAGAACAGTATTTGGATTAGACAAGATTGAAAGAAACGAGTGACCAGCACGATGATATGAATGATGAGACAAGGCGAGCAGAGACCGGACGATGCAGCGTCAAGGCCAGATGGGCGGCCTTGCGACTACAAATACCACAACTCGGCCTCAGCCCGACGACGATGTGATCCTTGTCGCTGACAGAGAGATGTCAATGATCCGACGCTGATGACCCGGCGATCATAGCTTCCAAGCCATCCTCCCATAATCCTTGCGGTCTGCGGAGGCTAACCGTTGGCCGGAACCACGGGAGCTAACGTGGTACCCCGTTCTTCTCTTTGCACACGACCAACTGCAAGTTGCCATCGTTGAAAATAAGCCGAGGGTGATCCCTGGAGCGAAACAAGCGTTGTTGAGGCTCTCCAGGTACGAAAGCAAGACAAGCTTGGTGGGATCCACGCGGGTGAAACGTCGCAAGTTCTTGAGCCGCTCTGCTTCCGGTGCGGACGGTTGTGGACGTGGTCACAACTCGCGAAACCTGCGACAAACCCTGTCTGGGGGTTCGGGCGTTCGCGCAGCAAGAAAGCGAGAAGCTCAGAGGGAACCAATACTTTGATCCTTAGAGAGATACGAGAACCAGCACTTTGTGCAGAGTTCAAGCAAAGAGCGATTTGGGAATTTGGGTTATTCTCGAGTCATCGAGCTATCATAATCGGGGCGACACCAAGCGCTGATTGCAGTGCCAAGCCGTCAGTTTGGATGTTGGAACCGCGAAAGATCGGGATGGTGGGTATGATTGAACCGGTGCTCCGGAACGCCACGGCGCGCCATGGCGGCGCCCCAAGTCTTGAGCAATCCGGCCACTAGTTGAGGACGAGATCTCCGGCTCGGCGGCCGGGGTCTTTATTCTGGGTGCGCTACGGGGCAGAACCCCTTGCCCATCGGCCCTGGACCTCAAGCAACGCCAAGTCGTCTACAACTTCCTACGTGAGAGATCTGCGAGTCATAAGGCTATCTTAAGCAGATTACCAGCCAGGAATGTTACGCTATGAGGAGGCGATCACTCACCTACCAAACTGCGACTGCCGGACCGCACCAAGTTGCAAGCTCCTGAGCGTCAGAGTTGGCAGGCGAGAAATTCTAACGTGAGGGGGGGACAAAGTGCTTCCAGGCCCCTGCTGACAAGACCAGCCTCCCTTGAGCGTCAGCAAAAGCCAGAGAGAAACATGACTCCTCAGGGAAACTAAGATGCCCCCTTTTTCGGCATTGACAGCAGACTGTCCCCCTCGCAACCCGGTTAGGCTCGCAAGAAACCGAGTTAAAAAGCCTAATTAGTGGACTTTGCCCGCAACCATCGCCCACTTGAAGGCACGGCGCATACGCATAAACTGCTATTGCGGACTTTTTGAGGGGAGTGCGGAGAAGTGGTACCTTTCGGTGGAATTTCGCAGAAATGAGTAGAGAGGAGGGCCTTGGGAATTGATGAGTTTACCAACAAGACAGCCGTGGCTCTCTTCGCAACGTCCATCCGATAGAGAAGAGAGTTCGTTCCCGCCCGCAACTGCCCGAGCTGTCTTTCAGGAACACGGCACTTGGCATCCTGAATAGACGGTTACTAGGCGATCCGGCGAACTTTGCTGACCCTGAATAATGTAAGTGTTGTTTCTTCGGGAACACGGCAAGTAGATAATCTGCGCGCTTTTGTTTCCAGGCTTCCTTAGTCTGAATTGAAAGTTTTCGCGCGCGGCATTTTTTGTATACCTATAGATGATGTCTTATTGCAGACATTGGATGGTTTTTTGTTAAGTGAAGGAAGATGGAAGATTATCCCGACGGTGCGAGGGCATTCCTGTTGATGGCACTCAGCGGAGCGCCAATGCGTCCATGCCTAAACCAGTCGCATTCCGAGCTCAGGCGGAAGGTTCTTCAAGGCACTTGAGAGACTGAGAATCTTGACTGTTCACATATTAACCCCCATAATAGCCCCCTTTGTTTCAGTACTCAATGGGAAAAAACTTTGATGATGATGCGTGATGTGGGTAAAGGTTTTCTGCCTGCCAAGGGCGTTGGAAGTGTAGTAATACCTGGTGACCCTCCACGACTGAAAGGCTCATGGTATTACGATGCACCGTCTAATGATTTGAAGCAGGCAAGCATCGATTTTGGCCATATCTAAACTACTTCGGCTGCGCGCGGAAGTTATTTCGCGACAAAGTCAGTATAGCAGGTTCCTTAGCGTTACAAGCCTCCGAGCTTTATATCCTTATGTACCTTTATGAGGTAGGATTGTTCAGCAAGCTAGCTTTACCTGTTAAGTCAACATACCCACTTCCTGGCACCCCCCTGTTTCTGGCACCCACAAAAACGCGAAAATCCACCACAACCCAATGCCCACCCCCAACCTCCTTTTATCACAACATTTTCAATTCGCGTCCAAATGGGCTCATCTTTTGCACATGTCTTCTTCTATATATAATGCCTCAATATACCGAAGATCAGCTTCGTCAGGCTCTCGAGGA